>NW_005842257.1:79803-81895 GCF_000455745.1 Alligator sinensis | reverse complement strand
TCTTCCGATTGCTTGGGAAACGCGGTCAGGAATGCTTGTGAAACGTCCCTGTGTAGCTCAGCTGTATTGCTAGGACCTCGACGGGCTTGTTTCTTCTCTATTTCGTTAACTTTGCAAACGAATCGGTACCTGGCTGCAAAGGTGGATGTGCTACAGTTGTCGTATGAACGCCGTCCAGCTCTACGCAAGCTGTTGTGTTGTACGTAGGAAGTCTTTTGGGTTTAAAACATCTGTACTATTTGTTTAAAACTTTCAGGAGTGGAGCGGTGCTTTGTACAGATCCGACACATCCGTGTTTGGATTGTGTTGGAAGAGCTTTCCACGAATAAAATCCAAATCCAGAATAACATTTCATGTGGCTGCACCTCGATGAGAAATCTCCCTCTGATCCCCTTAGATACACTTCCCTTCCTAACCTTTTACTGTTGAGATTCAGCTTTAGGCAACTGGACTTAGCTGGCTCCAGGGCTTTGCTTTAGATGCTCGAGTTTGTAAACGGGGCCCACGGCGGGGTTTTCTTTTTGTAGGAGAGGACTTAGTGTGTGAGGACACTGGGTTTACCCGGCTGTTTTTTGGCCACTAAAAACCATCAATGAGCTGGTAGTTGTCATGGGCCTGGAGCGTTGTTATAGCTATGATGGTCCAGGAAATGCTCAAGAGGCAAGGGTTTTCTTGTGATATCTCTAATGGGACCAACTCTTTAGTTGGGAGAGAAGTTAACGAGCTTCTCTGAGCAGAGAAAAGCCAGTTTGTGCCCAAAAAGCTTTGTCTAACTTCTCTCTCAACTAGACAGTCGATCCAATAAGAGATATATCATGCACATTAAAAAAAACAAAAAGAAAACCAAAACCTAAGCAACCCCTGGCTTCCTGTTGTGTTAAATTGTCAGCATTTAGCATAAATGGAGACAGTTTGGTCTGGGGGAAGAAGCATCCATCATCAATGCTGTTCTGCTTGTCAGGTTGTCACCAGTTTATATTCAGTGCGGATTATATGATTACTGCAACCTTAAGGTTGCCCTGTTAGCATCAACAAACTGTCGGCAATATGAAAGGTAGATTTGCCGACGCAGAATTAACTCAGCTGTGTTGCACGCATTTCATATGCACGTGCAAAATAATCCATGAAAGCACCGATTTTAACCAGAAGATGGTAAATATGCACAACGTAACTCTTGGACGAGGCAAGGATTTCTTAGGACACTCCTTTTTATTGGACCAGCTATATAGTTGGGCTAAAGTTTGAAGCAGTCTTCACCAGGGCCATAAGACAAAGACTGTCGTGCATTTGCAAGCTTGTCTAAATGAATCCCAGCTACGTAGTTGGTCTGATAAAAGTTATCACCCTAAGAAGTCCTTGCACCTCACATAATTTTTGGACCATCAGGGCTACAGCATCACTCTTACACCAACGCAACTCTTGTTAGTGTTGCTGTTTCGAATTTATTACTTGGACATTTCCTGACTTTGGTTGACATAACTGTGTAACCTTAAAGCTACCCTAAAACAAAAGGGCAGTACATATGAAAATAAAGAAGAACGAATGTTTTCTTACCTGTTAATCCACTACTCTGGGCAGCGGGACTGCATTGAGGTCCAAACTTAAAGAGGATTTGAGAAGGGATTGACCCCACCAGCGGTTAATGAAGAATGTCAAGAGTTAAAGATTTAAACCTTCTCTCAAAACTAAGAAAGTTGGAAGGGATATAAATAGTTGGGCTTAAGGGAACGCATCCATACCAGGGCTGGGGAGAAGGTTTCCTTAGGGTAGACCTATTGCACGGTTTCTTGCTTTTCCTCTGGCATGGCACAAGATGCAACCTACTGCACTAGAGGGGATGATGGTTCGTCCAGGGTTGCTGTTTTTATTTTAACAGCAGTACGTGGCTTTTAACATTCTTGGCTTTTAAACAAAAATAAAATAAATATATATATATATTCATCTTCCTTTGTTATATAAACCTGGTTGTGTTTGCCCGGTGCTGCTTCCTGAATCCTGTTTGTAGGCCAAGTTACAGGGTTCTGCTACTTCTTACCTGTCTTGACTCTATTTGACCCAGGATGACACTACACAGCCTCAACTCAACACAGGC
>NW_005842257.1:59364-79793 GCF_000455745.1 Alligator sinensis | reverse complement strand
TTTCATTTGTCTTTCTTTCATCCTTCCAGTTGCACAGAGTCTGCTCAAACAGTTGAAATGGGAACCGTCTCCCAGCAGAGACCCAGTTGCAGGGGACATCTGCCTACCTTCAGGTTTTATACAGTCTCTGTAGCACCAGACCTTCCCCAGAAAGTTGACCCCCAGCAGCTGGAGACTTTTTGGCACCTCTCCATTTCACATGGGTGTTTCTCTTGCATGTGTTCAATCTTAATTTTAAAAGAAAATGCTAAAGACTCGGTGGTGTTAGAGTGACGTTGTAATCGCAACGATGCAGAAATGATGTTGGGGGCAAAAATGTCTAAGGGCGACATCTTTTATTTGGTCTGTTTATCTGCTTTTAACTTTTTATTTTATTTTATCTGACTTTATCCCAACTACATGGCTGCACACCTCTTTTTATATTGGACATCTTAGTGCTTGTTAGGATTTAAACTGCCTTGGCTAAAATGGGAATTAGCTCACATTTCATATAACTTGATGTCTGATAATAAAGTTGGGCTAAACTTCATTCATAGACCCTCCAATCATGTGCATCCTGTTTGGTTAGGAGATGCATTACCCTGGGCCCTTGGAGGTTTGTGAGCTGGGTTCTTTTGATGTTTAATTGTGGCTTGTGATTGCAGGTTTTTATCTTTGTGTGTTGTAGCTTTTGGATTAATTGGTCCGTACTATTTGGAGAAAAGAGTTGGGGGCGAGTACACGTTCATATAAACAAAGAGAGAAGGGTTTGAGTTGATGCCAAACTAGCTCAGTCTCCAGTATCGTCCCTTGGCTGCTGGCATGTCCAGGCTCTGTTGCAGGAGAGAAGGGACTGCTCTTTTGGGTTGCAAGTCATGGGGCTGGTGTGGGATTTTGACTCGATAGCCTTTTTGTTGGCCTCCACTTCCAAAAGCAGGCTGCTTTTTTTCCCTTGCAAGAACGGTCAAAGACTGCAAACCCCAAATGGGATGCTATTTCCTCTCCTGAATCTTTGCTGCAGAGCGGCTACCGAAGATGGCAACTTGATAGATGAGGTGCTCCCCATCCAATATTTGAGGCAGAAGTTTATCATCCTCAGAATCAGGAAAGCGAGGGAAGAAAAACCGAGAGAGAGAAAAAATGGATTTGTGTTAGGCGAGCGGGGGAGGAGAACGGGGAGCGTTAAATGATTAAACGGCTTTCTCTTCATCTAGCTTCTTCCGAAAGCTCTTGGATTTATAACAAAACAGTTTAAAAAACTTGAGATAAACCAGGTTTTACTTTATAAGAATGTTGTTAAGCTGAATGGTAGTTAGGAAGTTTTTATACTTTTTTTTCCCCACCTTGAATGTCCATTCACCCCCCCCCCGCGTTGGTGTTCATTGCGGGTTGGAACGGAGGTTTGAGTAATCCCAGGAAGTCGGGTGATGTAACGGTCCAGAATTGGCACAACCCTGGCCTTTTGACGAAGTTATTTGACGGCATCTCTGTGTGTATTAATCGGCAAACATTTTATGTCTGAGCGTGTCTTGGTCCCATTGCTCAGTCCTGTGTGTTTCTTTTATGCAAAGTCTCCCTCTTCCCACAATACGGCCTGTGAAAACAGCTCTGGGAAAGGAATGACTTCAGAGGCTTGAAAAACAAAAGTGCAAACTTTAACAATTTTGGTCTGGGCCAAAAAAGCATTCAATACCAAGAATATCACAAATGTTTTCTGTTGGACTTGAATTCCCCGAAGGCTATTAATCTGGGAGAAATCCAGGCATTTTGCTTCTGACCTTGCCCCTCCTCCTGGAGAGCCGAGCGCCATGCCTGATGCCGGAGTTGTTTTCCAGAGGAAATGAAGTAATGTCAGTTTGGACAGGAATCGTTACGGGCCCTGAAATGTCGTCAGAAAAGGTGACGCGGCTCCAAGCCGTCGCCTGCCGACGGGGCAGAGCGATCTTGAAGGAGCTGACCGTGCCGTGCAGTCCCGGGCAGCGTTTGTCCCAGCACCTTTTTCATGCATCACGGGTCTCATCTGCGAGTTGGACGACTTTTGGCTGGAGATAGTTTTATGCATCTGATTCTCGTCTCTCTCAAGTCCTGATGTTGCACGTGGGTGGATTCCCTGGTCAGGGCTGTCGGCAGGGTTTTGGAAGCTGCGGGTGGGGGTTGGACGGACACCGTGTTGAGTGAA
The DNA here is from genome assembly GCF_000455745.1 of Alligator sinensis. Lineage (NCBI taxonomy): Eukaryota > Metazoa > Chordata > Crocodylia > Alligatoridae > Alligator > Alligator sinensis. The sequence continues at coordinate 77,635 of NW_005842257.1, read as the reverse complement.
AGCATTTAATCATGTGAGAATTGTCTGGTTCTCTTTATTTTGCTCCCTGAACAAAATAGGGTTGCACCCTTTGGGGGTTTTGCACACGCGCTGGCTGATGGGTCTGGGGGCTTGGAGGTCCAGAGGTCCCTGCCTGGAGATGCAACCACGTCTAGTGAATTAACTGAGGCTTGGCTGTCTTTGGGGATTTTGGCCAAGATTGCAAAATCTTCAGGATTTTTTTTTAATTTTTTTTTTTTTTTAAATACCTGTTTCTGTATGTTGGGCAGTGCCGTGGCATAAATCCTGAGCATCAGTGATTGGGTTTTGCTTTCAGTGCTGAGGTATGGAGTGGGCTCCAGCTAAGAGCAGGGTCCTGTTGGATCCACGCGCTGCACGGGCAGCACGAGATGCCTTTGCCCCGCGCTGCACGGGCAGCACGAGATGCCTTTGCCAAGCCATAACCCACGAGCAATGTTGTTCCAACTCAAACGCAGCCTTTTGGGTGCCTTGCCTTTGTAATAGAGCAAAGCAACACCTTGGCTGGACTTTTCACCCCGCTTGCACTGCTGGAGGCAGATCTTTCATGGCAGGGGTGGAAGGGACCCGGGTGTAAGCCGGAAACTCCCAGCATCTCTCCGGATTCAGTCCCGCGATGTCTTTGTTTGCCTTCACCTTTCTTATCTGACACCTGCATAAATAACTGTGTGTGTGGGTGTTCATTTGCCCCTGCTGCCAAGGGTAGAGATGTACACCTGATCCCCAGGCTAGACCTGTTTGACCAGTTTTCACCTGTGGAACCGCATTGCTTCAGCTGTTTTAAATGCGCCAAGTATTTCAAAAAGCTTTCGGCCTTGGCAACTGCCTGTAAACAGTGCTGTAAGCCAAAGAATGGCCTCCTAGAAACAGCCGCTTTGGGAGTCGTCAGCCTTTTGATATGTGCAGCAGGTCTGCTTCATCTGCTGAAGGCACTGATTATTTAAGACTGTGCTGGAATTTGAAACTTGCCTAGGAGAGCTTTTGTCCTACCGTAGATCACTGCAATAAGCTGGGGCATGGCCAGCGGGCAATCAGTGGCCCTTTTCTGGATGCAGAGTTTCGATGCAAAATCCATTTGTTCAGCTAAGGAGTACGCCTAAAAAAAAAAAAGTAGCATTTCCCCTGCAGAAATGTAGTCCTGGATCCCAGTGGTCATTGCACTGGGAGAGCTGGGGTGGTATTTTAACCCTGTAAATGCCTGGAGGAGTGCAGATGGGTGGCACTGATGCAGGGCAGCGTCTGCTAAACCCTATTTTCTAAATCGAGAAGAATTCTAGTGGTTCATGTGTCAGGGATGTTGGTTGTAGCCGTGTCGGTCTAAGGACATAGGCAGACAAGGCTCTTTGGGTAGATGTGATTTCTTTTATTAGACCAACTAAACAGTTGGAAAAATATTGTTTTTTGCAAGCTTTTGGGCACAAACACCCTCCTTTAGGCATAATTCATGTGAGCACTGGAGTTCTCTACCATTTTAAGAGGGGTGCGTGCCCTGCGGCCTGCAACAGTGGATATCTTGAAGTGTATCATGCTGAAAGCATTGTAAAAAGTTAACAGAACTGTTTGTCTTTTTTCTCCTTTTTTTTTTTTTTTTTTTTTGCTTAATTTTTACCTCTTCCTGCCCTTCCCGTTCTTTGCCTACAGCTGAGCTATAGGGAAATATAACAAGAATTTCCTTGCACTATTGGTCTGACTCTGGTGGAAAACAGGAATCATGAGTCATCGGTTCCAAATTAATGCTTGTGTACAAAGCTAAAAGGACATGTAAAAGATGGGTCACCTCTGGAGGCAGGAAGAGTGTGATATCATGCTTGCAATTCTCAAGGCTGCAGTTCGGCTTGTGCCGACACTTTTGTTATAAAGGTCTCACGAGTGGGGCTTGTAAACATGTCCACGTGCATTAGTTTCACACTAACTGATGGCTTTAGCCTGGAAATGATTTTGCAAAACAAATCGCCTGCGTCTGCGGCTCTCCTGTGTTTTGCTTTTAAGAGTGTGTAAAAGCTTCTTTAATTATATGTGGAGCTTATGCCTTCTGGTGGAGTAATTGAGTTATTAGTAATTTAGTTATAGATATATAATGTGTGTGTGTGTGTGTGTGTGTGTGTGTGTGTGTGTGTGTGTGTGTGTAGATATAGCTATAGTGTGTGTGTGTGTGTGTGTAGATATAGCTATAGCTATATAGCGCACGCGTGTGTGTGTGTAGATATAGCTATAGCTATACGCGCGCGCGCGCGCGCGCGCGCGCGCGCGCGCGCGCGCGCGCGCGCGCGCGCGCGCGCGCGCGCGCGCGCGCGCGCGCGCGCGCGCGCGCGCGCGCGCGCGCGCGCGCGCGCGCGCGCGCGCGCGCGCGCGCGCGCGCGCGCGCGCGCGCGCGCGCGCGCGCGCGCGCGCGCGCGCGCGCGCGCGCGCGCGCGCGCGCGCGCGCGCGCGCGCGCGCGCGCGCGCGCGCGCGCGCGCGCGCGCGCGCGCGCGCGCGCGCGCGCGCGCGCGCGCGCGCGCGCGCGCGCGCGCGCGCGCGCGCGCGCGCGCGCGCGCGCGCGCGCGCGCGCGCGCGCGCGCGCGCGCGCGCGCGCGCGCGCGCGCGCGCGCGCGCGCGCGCGCGCGCGCGCGCGCGCGCGCGCGCGCGCGCGCGCGCGCGCGCGCGCGCGCGCGCGCGCGCGCGCGCGCGCGCGCGCGCGCGCGCGCGCGCGCGCGCGCGCGCGCGCGCGCGCGCGCGCGCGCGCGCGCGCGCGCGCGCGCGCGCGCGCGCGCGCGCGCGCGCGCGCGCGCGCGCGCGCGCGCGCGCGCGCGCGCGCGCGCGCGCGCGCGCGCGCGCGCGCGCGCGCGCGCGCGCGCGCGCGCGCGCGCGCGCGCGCGCGCGCGCGCGCGCGCGCGCGCGCGCGCGCGCGCGCGCGCGCGCGCGCGCGCGCGCGCGCGCGCGCGCGCGCGCGCGCGCGCGCGCGCGCGCGCGCGCGCGCGCGCGCGCGCGCGCGCGCGCGCGCGCGCGCGCGCGCGCGCGCGCGCGCGCGCGCGCGCGCGCGCGCGCGCGCGCGCGCGCGCGCGCGCGCGCGCGCGCGCGCGCGCGCGCGCGCGCGCGCGCGCGCGCGCGCGCGCGCGCGCGCGCGCGCGCGCGCGCGCGCGCGCGCGCGCGCGCGCGCGCGCGCGCGCGCGCGCGCGCGCGCGCGCGCGCGCGCGCGCGCGCGCGCGCGCGCGCGCGCGCGCGCGCGCGCGCGCGCGCGCGCGCGCGCGCGCGCGCGCGCGCGCGCGCGCGCGCGCGCGCGCGCGCGCGCGCGCGCGCGCGCGCGCGCGCGCGCGCGCGCGCGCGCGCGCGCGCGCGCGCGCGCGCGCGCGCGCGCGCGCGCGCGCGCGCGCGCGCGCGCGCGCGCGCGCGCGCGCGCGCGCGCGCGCGCGCGCGCGCGCGCGCGCGCGCGCGCGCGCGCGCGCGCGCGCGCGCGCGCGCGCGCGCGCGCGCGCGCGCGCGCGCGCGCGCGCGCGCGCGCGCGCGCGCGCGCGCGCGCGCGCGCGCGCGCGCGCGCGCGCGCGCGCGCGCGCGCGCGCGCGCGCGCGCGCGCGCGCGCGCGCGCGCGCGCGCGCGCGCGCGCGCGCGCGCGCGCGCGCGCGCGCGCGCGCGCGCGCGCGCGCGCGCGCGCGCGCGCGCGCGCGCGCGCGCGCGCGCGCGCGCGCGCGCGCGCGCGCGCGCGCGCGCGCGCGCGCGCGCGCGCGCGCGCGCGCGCGCGCGCGCGCGCGCGCGCGCGCGCGCGCGCGCGCGCGCGCGCGCGCGCGCGCGCGCGCGCGCGCGCGCGCGCGCGCGCGCGCGCGCGCGCGCGCGCGCGCGCGCGCGCGCGCGCGCGCGCGCGCGCGCGCGCGCGCGCGCGCGCGCGCGCGCGCGCGCGCGCGCGCGCGCGCGCGCGCGCGCGCGCGCGCGCGCGCGCGCGCGCGCGCGCGCGCGCGCGCGCGCGCGCGCGCGCGCGCGCGCGCGCGCGCGCGCGCGCGCGCGCGCGCGCGCGCGCGCGCGCGCGCGCGCGCGCGCGCGCGCGCGCGCGCGCGCGCGCGCGCGCGCGCGCGCGCGCGCGCGCGCGCGCGCGCGCGCGCGCGCGCGCGCGCGCGCGCGCGCGCGCGCGCGCGCGCGCGCGCGCGCGCGCGCGCGCGCGCGCGCGCGCGCGCGCGCGCGCGCGCGCGCGCGCGCGCGCGCGCGCGCGCGCGCGCGCGCGCGCGCGCGCGCGCGCGCGCGCGCGCGCGCGCGCGCGCGCGCGCGCGCGCGCGCGCGCGCGCGCGCGCGCGCGCGCGCGCGCGCGCGCGCGCGCGCGCGCGCGCGCGCGCGCGCGCGCGCGCGCGCGCGCGCGCGCGCGCGCGCGCGCGCGCGCGCGCGCGCGCGCGCGCGCGCGCGCGCGCGCGCGCGCGCGCGCGCGCGCGCGCGCGCGCGCGCGCGCGCGCGCGCGCGCGCGCGCGCGCGCGCGCGCGCGCGCGCGCGCGCGCGCGCGCGCGCGCGCGCGCGCGCGCGCGCGCGCGCGCGCGCGCGCGCGCGCGCGCGCGCGCGCGCGCGCGCGCGCGCGCGCGCGCGCGCGCGCGCGCGCGCGCGCGCGCGCGCGCGCGCGCGCGCGCGCGCGCGCGCGTAGCTATAGCTATATAGCGCGCGCGCGCGTAGCTATAGCTATATAGCGCGCGCGCGCGCGCGCGTAGCTATAGCTATATAGCGCGCGCGCGCGCATAGCTATAGCTATATAGCGCGCGCGCGCGCATAGCTATAGCTATATAGCGCGCGCGCGCGTGTATTTATTTATTTATTTTGGGGGTACAAGAATGCGACAGTGTTTAAAGACCACTTCTGGCTTTCTTTAAGTGAACTTTTGTGCTCTGGTTTCGCTTGTCTTTCATTATTGGCAGTGAAGAGCGACTAAGAAGGTTGGTTTTTAATGTACCACGAAGTACTCGTTTGGTTGACGTTGGCCTTTAAGGGGATTTAAAAAAAAAGAAAAAAGTTGTCTTAGTTTTAAAGCAAGTTTCCCAACTCGAAGTGAAATCCCTCCTTTGCTGAAAAAGTGGTTCGGATGAATGTTTTGCTGTACACCTCATTTCCACACGTCTGGGTGAACTCTAGGTCATCGTTTCTGAAAAAGCACAGCTCAGCTAGCAAGCTCTTCTAGAGGTGCGGGATTTCCAAATCTTTTGCCTCCAGGCAGCTCCCTAGACTCAAAAACTCGCGGTCATAAGAACTGGAATGAGGACGCACCCAAGAGAAGACGGGGATTCCTGAAAGTCGATTAGTTTGAATTCATGTCTCTTGGTTCATTTTCTGGTTGTTTGTTTGTTTGTTCGTTTGTTTTTCTCCCCTTGCACCCATCACCACCTCTGCTTCTTGCCACTTCTTGGTGTAACTTCTAGGACAATATAGTTATGTTACGTTGCCTAAAAAAAATACTTTAAGATGTTGGAGCTGCACACCCGGAGGTCTCAAAGCCCTTTCTTCTGGCTGAACCGAACTCCTCTATTTTAGCCTCTGAGCGTTTCCACCGTATTCAGACTTCATCCCCGCTGCTCGGCCGATTACATCCCAACCCTGCCCTATTCGGAGTGATTCTGGCGTTTTTAGCTGCTCCATTGCCACCGCTTGCTCTGGGGCTGCTAACACAGGTGTTGATTTTGTGCTACAGGCCCTAAAATAAGTGGAGACCGCACTCCAGTGAACTCTCTGAAGTTTTCAAGCTTTTCCCCTTTCTGCTTCTTGCAGCCAGGAAGATCTCCAAAACTGGCAGCGACCCTCTTTTTCTGAAGTTTTCTCCACCGTGCAGAATTGGTGCCAGTACAATATAAAATCCGGTTTCAAACTCTTGCGAACCCCAGGGGAGAAGTAAAGCCATGTTTTGGTTTGCAAGTATCTTATTTCTGTTTAGCTGAAAGCTGTTCCTAATTGACTTAAGCTCAGAGGAAGTGCTCCACTCTCCAACCACAGATTGGGCTTTGCATCAGTGTAACATAAGGTCTGAATTGAAAACACGCTAGTTTAACGGGTGCAACTTTTTCACGTAGACACGTCTTGCATCTGCTTGCTGTAAGCGTCTTCGAGGCCTTGAAGGCCTGCTGCTCTGCTTTTGCGGACGTTACGGGGAGGTTATTGTCGCCCTTGTCGGTCCCTGCTGGCGCGGTGGTCCTTGGAAACGGTAGGGAGTGATGCTTGTTGGCAGGAGTGGTGGATGTGACCAGAAGAGGAGACTGGGAAATCTTGTGACCATCAAAGAGACCAGCAAATCCATTTGGCTCCTGGAGGTGGCTTTTAAAGGTTAAGCAGAAGGACAGTAGTTCAGTGCTTTTAAGTGGTCACTAAATTCAGGTGTGCCGGGAGCCGGAGGCTTTCAGAACCGGTTTTCTTTTCTGCATCTAAAAGCTGTGCTCGTGCAAAGCAATCCCAGCTTGCAAGGAGGATGGAGGGCTGAGCTGGTTGCAATCCCTGTGCGGCCCACCCCTTTCTTGGCAAGCCAGCCCCTGACCCGCTGCCCTTTGCTGTTGCCAATACAAACCCACTTTCATCCATCTCATTGTTCCCGTGCGTTTTCAGTAAGCTGTTTTTCCCCAAATACAATTATCTATAATTATGTTTTCTTGCCTCCCTCCAGAAGAGCCCGCGCTCTGAAAGCCGGAGGACGGCTTAGGAAAGCAAAAACAAGGACAGCCTGTGCTCCTTAAACAAAGATGCCGTCACAAACAGGACACGGGGCTGTTTGAATATGTTTAAACACAGGAAGCCGGCCGAGCGGTGGAGATGAGATGAGCAACACACAAGTCAGGAGAAGGGAGGTGGTCGGTGGATAAACAGACTCCTTTTTGAAGCCGCAGCACCAAGCGAGACGGGCAGCGTGTGCGCCGGGATGTTGGAGGAGGGCGAGGGATGCTTTCCTTTCCAGGCCTCTTAGTGAGAAAGGAGTACATCGGGCTTCAATCTGCCAAATGTAGGGTTTGGAAGTCGAGGAGGAGCTAGGGTTGCAGCAGGTTGGCTGCTGGGAGGAGGGTCTGTGGCTGCTAAAGCCCCCAAATCTGTAGCTTGACCTCTCAGGGTAGACGTGAGAGCGGCTGTTTCTTTCGTCAGGGACCCGTGCAAGCGGGAAGCAGCCGCTGCTCTGATTTGCCATGAAATGACATTAAACTGACCTAAAAAATGGGCCAGGGACGCTGATAACAGCCTCTTCAATAGCACCGAGGAGTTCTGTCTCGGGCACGTAGTGGAGCCTTATCTCCCTGGCTCAGCTGACGTGCGAGTCAGGAGAAGCAATGGAGGAATATGAGCGTTTGCGAGGAGGAGAGAGGATAGCCCTGGAGTGAGCAGTGGTGGGATCCTGATCTTCTTTGCATCTGCGTGCAATTGCTCCTTTTGGTCTGCAATGATCATCCCCTTTCGGTCTCGGTGCAGCTTTGGGGGTGCAAGAGATGACAGCGGTCGATGGAAAGCTTTTCCTTCTGGCAAAAGCCGCGTCCCTCCAGGTTGCTTTCTAGACAGTGGCTATAGTGACAGCGGCTCCGTCATGCATCTTAAACCTAGTTGTTTCTCTGAATCCATCCTTCGTGCCCTTGGGAAGGAGCATGGGTGCAAACAGCCCTTCCTTTGGGCTCGGAGAAGGTGGGCTCCAGCACTCCAAGTTTGCAGTCAGGTGGGTACCTGGCATCTCGGTGAATCCCCCCCGAGTGGTAAAACAGGGATTTTCAAGAGGGGCCGGTGGCTATTGCTGTCTGCACATTCAGTGTGAGATGCTTCCTAGAGGCCTCTTGGCTGGGGATGGGGAGCGGCATGCACCGAGCTTTTACACAACGTGACTTTGGATGATTTGAAGCCCGTGGGTATGGCTGAGCGAAGGTCAGTTGGAGACCTCGAAGTTCAGTTTGAATGCAAGCGAGCTGCGTTTCGTGTGCAAGGAGGAGTTCGAAGGGCCTGTGGACTATGGTGCTTTGAGCTTGCTGTCAACGTGAACGTGTTCTTTAACCTACCGCTCAATCTGCTGGGAAAAATACCTCTTTAACCTGACAGGATCTGTCAAGGGGTTATCGAGACACCGCGCTGAACTTTAAAAAGACACGTCGAGAAAAACAGGTTTAATTGTTTCTGAATCTCACGTCTGAGCTCCCTGCCTTCCTCGAGGAGAAAAACAAACATTTTAGACTGACAGCACCTGACCCTTTGAATTACACTTTGCTTAAATGCACTGAAATAAATAAAAAATCAGCAAAGAAACATAACGCTTTGCTTAATTCCCTCCTGTTCGTGCATCCTATGCTGTGACTGATCTAGCCTAACTTTTTCCTTTTTGTTTGATTTTTTTTTTTTTTTTTTTTCCTCTCGTGTGTGCGTGTGTGTTGAGAGGAGAATAAAAAATGTGGCAAAGACATCCCAATTTGTGTTTGTATTAACAAAGCTCTCTCTGTGTTGCCAAACACGATTCATGTGATAATTACTCCCTGATGGGTTATCTTTTCAAAAAGTGCACAGGCAAGAGGGAGAATGCTGTAAGATGCATCAAGTATGAAAATGCGCTCAATTAAAAATACAAGTCCCTGGGCTATGAAATTTCAAGGGGAAAAATAGGAGTGATATTTCCTACAGAAAAGTAACCAAAGTTCCTCCCCCAAGCTATATGTTTTTAAGAACCGCATCCAGAATTGTAGCATAAATCCTTCCATGCCTTGGAGTACAATTTTATAAAAGCCATTCTGCTTCCATCGTGTTTTGGGGGATAGAGGGCTGGCAGATGGAGAAGAAACGTTCGTGCACCCATGTGCAATATTTTCCTTATTGCCTTTGTCAACCCAAGGGGACTCTTCTGTGGTGGAAAGCATCGTGGACTGGCTTCTAAAGCTTCTCCATGAGTACTGGCTATTGAAGGGAAGGCATCTGATGTGTTGGCTCACCCAGCTACTTGGGTTGGTGCATCCATTTGGGATGACCTTCAGCTCCCTGCAGGTGCATTGCAAAGAGGATGGAGCTGGGCTGGTCTCAGTGGTGGCAGATGGCAGGACAAGGAGCAATGGGCTCAAGCTGCAGCAAGGGAAGTTGAGGTTGGATATTAGGAAAAAACTTTCTCACTAGGAGGGTGGTGAAGCACTGGAAGGTCACCCAGAGACGTGGTGGACGCTCCATCCTTGGAGGTGTTGAAGACCCGGCTAGACAAAGCCTTGGCTGGGATGCTGTAGTTGGGGCTGGTCCTGCTCGGAGCAGGGGCTTGGACTAGATGTGACCTCCTGAGGTCCCTTCGACCCTCATTTTCTATGATTCTCATATTTTACCTTTTCAGATAAATGTAAGTTCAATACTGTGTTCTGCAGAAGGTGAGGTTTCCCTTCTGTTGAATGAAATGGGAGTCACCTCCATGTTGCAGCTGGGGAAATAGAGACTGCCTTCCCAAGAGAGATGGGCATCTGCTTTCTTGAGACCCCTTAGACAATCCCAAACCTAGTGACTTTGAGGTGATAGCAGTAGAGGTAGGACTTGATGGTCCTTTGCCCAGCGGTATCTATTTGTCACCGGTCTATGCTCCATCTCCCTCTTCATAAACTTTAGGAGAACTGATATTTTTCTAGGGGCTTTATAAAAGCAAGCTCTCTCCCTTGGTGAGCGCTGGGTTGTTGTGGTGTTTAATTCAGCACTGAGGGGTTGTCTTACAGGGGGGCTCTGTGAGTAACACTCCCTCGTCTTCACCCTGGGACGTCCTACGGCTGGTTTAGGGGCCTTGCGAGTCTGAAACAACGGCTGCATTTCAAAATGTGAAATATTCTGTATAACTATATTTCAGATTGTGCCTTTGGGCGGCGGGGTGCTCTGAAGAGTGCAGGGTTTTGGATTGCTTTAACGATTCAGCTTTCTGGCTGCCTCGTTAGGGTATTGCACAGGGAGGGAGAGGGGGAGAGAAAGGGAGGTGTCCGAAAAGGACTAACACACTAAGCCTTTCAGTGGGCTGATGTTACGAATCTGCTAGCCTGTCTGACTCTCTCCGCCGGGTTTTTATAAAGGGGGTTGAGTCTGTGATACCCTGGAAAACCACATCTACATTTTGTCCCCCTTCCTTGTCACTTTTAGGCAATGCATAGGCTTGCATATAGCAGATACACTGTGCCTGCTGGTGCAAAGCCACATCATGCACATCCACGTATTGCACCTGTGGAGAAAGGGGAAGAAACGGTGGGATTTGACTAACGCTTGGGGCCCAGGCATCACATCTCATGCCACCTTTGTTCCTTTTTAGTTTGAATGTGTCCCTTTGAGACAGCCGCCAAAAAAAGGGCATCCGAGGGTGGGAGGACTGGTATGAGGGTAGTGGCTTTCAAACCTCCAGGGCGTAAAAAATGGGTAACTCATTGTTTTACCTAGAAAATAGGAAAGAGTTAAAATAGTGCTGAAAAGGGTTGGAAAGGATGTGTGTGTGTGTGTGTGCGTATGGGGAGTATGGGGAAAAAGGTTCAAAGAAAGTACAGAGGATAAAAAATTAACTTTTTTTTTTTTTTTTGCTGCTTTGCCACTTTTCATCTGTTATCTCTCTCTCTTTCTTAGTTCCAGTTCCTTCTAGGTAACTCTATGCAGTTGGTCCCCAGGTGCACGTGGGACCCTATTGCAATTAATTTGGCTGTGCAAGCACAGAGGTCTGCTTTAACGGGTTCACTTGCAAAACAGGTGTCTTGGAGAGTGGTCGGTTTTACTAGCTGGCCCATCTTGGGTGATGCTTGGATTGAAAAAGAGAGATCACTTGCTTCCCTCATGTTAAAATCATAAAGCGGTTAGAGGTCTTTGGGGGAGAGGGCTTTTCTAACAAGTGCAAATGTGTAATTTCTCTTATGCATATGTGTAGTTGTTATAGCTGTTTTCCTGTTAGGTGTTCCCTGACACATTTATCCAGATGTCTCCTGCTTGCCAGGCCGTGCAGGAGAGGGGATGCTGGCTTTGTCCTCGTGACTGACTTGCCGGTGATTACATGCATCTTTAGGTCACAAGAAAATAATCAAGTGCTGCGGTCATTTGTCTCTGAAAGCTTATAATGAGCTTATCAAAAAGAGAACTATAAATAAGTCTTGTATCGCTTGTATTGAGCGAGGGAGAGAGATGCTTCCTCAGGCCTGGGATAATTAAGTTGTCCCACCTAAGCTAATTACAAGCTGTCTCTCTATTGAAAATACCCTCTGGGTAACATTGTTTTGTTTTTCAGAGGCAGGAGAGGGCTCTCCTACCAGGTTAATGGATTTTCTGTCCTCCAAATACGAGCCTGACCTTTATGATCCTGCCCAAAAATGAGCCATACGGAGCACTGCAGGGAGTCTCTGCCATATCGGTTTGCAGAAGGACTAGACCCTAGACGAAGCGTCTCTGTGCAGGATCCTAGCTTTCCAGCTCGGTTTCCAACATGATGCTCTCTAAGTGCAGAAGAGGGCACCGGGGGTTTTATGCAATGGGGAGAGGTGCAGTTGAATGGATGGGAGAGCAGGGGTCTTTTTGGAGCCTGGCACTGAACCAGATGCAGCCTGTCAAGCAGGGGCATGACTTTCTCGGGAGAAAAACGGGACTGAAATTTCTCTCACGCGGTCCTTTCTTCTGACTCCGTGCTCAAGGTGGGATCATCCCTGTCTGAACCACCTCATTCAAGCAGCAGGTTTATTTGACCCGCTCTTAACTTCCCATGACAGATATTGCACAGGTGATCTGTTCTAGGGCGGAGCTGCTTTTCTAGTTAAAACGTTCGTCCTAACATCCAATCTGAATTTCCCTTGTTGCAAATTAAAATGGTTTGCTTGCATCCTACCCGTTTTTTGGGGGGCCAGGAAACAGCGACAAGTGACACGAAGCCATTACTGAATTCTTTTTATTCATAGGTTTTGTGCTGGCTTAAATTTGTCCTTTAAAGGTGGGGGTGCAATTAGGTACCTTATACCGGTTGTAGATTATGCACTGTGTTATGGGCTGAAGCATACCAAGGATAGGACCTTTAATAGCATTAGAGCTGCAACACCAGTAGAGGGGCGCCTATAGTCCTTGAATGGTACCAGCAAGCACTGAGCACACCTTGCCGTGTCTCAGCATCTTCTAATGTGCACCCATGCAGTCCCTTCTCAACATGCAGCCCTCTTAGCAAATGCCAGATGGGTACAAGTTCTCCTCCCCACCTTGCTGGCGATCTGTTTTATATTTCTGCTCTACGTTTCAAAAGCACCTTTTGTTGTGGACTGAAAGATGCAGTGGGGGGGGGGTGGTCTTCGATTCTCATGCACCCCAGGGTGGTGGAAGTGTTTTTGCCCAAGCTGGTAGCTACAGAAACACGGAGCCGTAGGGAGAATGGTGCACCAAATCCTGCTTTCTTTTAAGGATGCCAAAGCTCCTGGATACCCTATGCTGGATTGCATCATTAAATACTTCATTTTAATCAGGTAGTAGGAGCATGATGGCACTGCCCAGAGCTGAATGGACCTTTTTGCTAACACCAGGCAAAACCTGCTTTTCAAACCATGCCCAGCTGATACCAGGAGATTTGCACGCTCAGTACTCTGCTCATTGCCACGCTGGACAGGCAACATGTGTGCAGGCTGGTGAGACACAGCATCTTTGGAGGCCCCAAATCATCTCGTCCTTGCCCCCTGCTCCAGGCATACGCAGGTGCCATCCTTCCAAATTGGAGAGGTAGTTAGCTGGGTTAGTCTGAAGTCGGGCAGAAGACGGGTCTTTTCCTAGCATCTGACAAAGCTGCTGACGAAAGCTTATGCATCTCTGAACTGGTTAGTCTGCAAGAGGCAGCTCTGCCTTGGTTTCTGAATCGGAGCTAGCCAGAGGGGAAGGGAAACCTGTATGAGAAACTGCTAGGTGCAAAGGCAGACAAGGGTCTTTCGGTAAATCTGATCTCTCTCTTATTAGACTCACTCAGATACTTGGACAAATTCTTCTTGGCAACTATTTGAGTGGGTCTAATAAAAGAGATTGGATTTAGCCAAAGACCCTTGTCTGCCCACGTCCTTGGACCAACACGGCTGCAACCTGCACCCCTGCTAGGTGCAAACCCACTGGAGCCGGCAGAGGAACTGTTATTAGCTGGTGTTATCTTCTCGAGCGACTTCTGAAATACAAGGTGAAAACAAGTCATTTGCAGTGTTTAGATTCTTCCCCAAAACGTGATATCTTGTTTTCCTGATGTGATGACCTTTTAAATGCACCCGGTGGGTTTTTCCTGCCTAATATAACCTACCTGCTTATCTTCAAAGGGTGGGGGGGAAATGGTGCTAGTCATTGCTTAATAGAAATTTTCAATCGAGCTGTTTTTTCAGGGGCTTTCCTATGCGTGAGTTTTGACAGATTGAGCTGTATTTCACTTCGTTTTTATTTTTCACCCTGTCAAATGAATTTACAGCGTGTTCTCCTTGTGGCCTGTCTGGATCAGCGTGCGTGAGCCGTGAGCCTCCCCATCTCTGGGTTGCGGGTTTGGGGCCCGCCGTTGCTGCACAAGTTTGGGAAGCTCATGTCTGACTTTCCAAGTGGAAAGCTCGGGTCAAGCCTCGTTACTTGGCAGCCAGCGGAGCTCGCTACTGTGGGGTTGCATTATAATTGAATGACTGAGCACGCTCAAAACGATTGCACAGCTCTGCCGGGGCAGGTCCGTCTCTGAGGAGGAAGTGAGTTAAAACAGAAGAAGTTTTGAAAGTTAAAGAAAGTTCTTTAACTCTCTTGTCTGGCTTGCACCTTGACCCCTTCGCCCATCCCCACCCATTGCAGGGAGAGTCTCTTTTGCCTTACCATTTATAATCACCTGGCACATCTGGCTAAAGGGGGAGAGGGAACATCTGTGCCAGAGGCTGCGAGGTGGTTATGACCATCGGCTGGTCAGCGGTAGAGAGGGATGCTTTTAACTCTGGAAGGCACTTCTGCTCCCGACCTCAGCCAGGGACATGGCTTCTTGCCCCCCTGTCTTGAAAATGGAAACCTGCTGCAGTTCTTGCCTCTCCCTGCCCTTCCTGTGATGCTTGTGTGCGAGCTGACAGAGCTCCTCCGTACCTCCCAAGACTTACAGCCCAGCCCCATATGGAAAACCTACGTGTGCTTTTCAAATGGCACAGGCGTATTGTGGCTGTTGGGACAATACCTATCCTCCCAGAATGGGGGATAACTTGTCTGTCTAGTCCTCTGCTCTGCTTTTTTTTGCAAAATTTAACATAAAGCACCTTGCACAGATCTGAGCAAAACCAGCTTGCTTAGCTGTCCTTTCAAGGGCTAAGGGGTAATTTGAGATGCACTTACCCTGGATTTGAACCGTCATGTAGCATGGACTGTAATGAAGTCCACCGTGCTTGTTCTCCCTAGCATGAAGGAGTCTGCTTATTTTACCCTGTTCTCTTCTTTGCAAGGTTCCCTTGCTAGTCCAAGCAGTGCTGTCAATCATGGTCCCTCTATCTCTGTTTCAGCTCTGTGGATCTTGGAGGATTTTGCTGACAGCAAGAGCATTTCAGAGCATCTTCCAGATGGGTCCAGCCCTGAAAAATGAATGCTGTTGTCCTGTAGAGCTAATATTAAAAAATAACCCCCTTGACCTAAGGCACTGAGGCAGCATTCATCCGTGCATCCTATGAAGTAGGACCCAGGTGTGCGTGCATGTGTGCGCATGCCAGTGACGCATCTAATTATGAAGGTAAATTTGCCTTGCCTGACACCCGAGGGAGATGAGGAGGAGAAGCCAAAGCAGAGGCTCGAAGCGGAGAGGAAAGAACAAGGCGCTGATTGGAAGATTTCCATGTTGATGCTATGGGGAGCTGTATCCCAGAGCTCCCCATTGTATCATAGAGGCTATGGCATGAGCCACTTGGAAATGGGTGCTGTGCTGACCCATTAGAGCTCGGGGGTAGCAGACCTTTGTCGGTCTCCTGGGCTCTGAGTGATTACTGAACACCAGAGGTACCACACAGTTCCTCTGGGATCCTCTCACAGCTGGATATGAATCCAGCTGCCCACAAGAGTGCTTCTAAAACCTATCTGCACTGTTGTGTGTGTTGGTGGCGTTGCCACTAGTTTGTATATAGCAAAACCCCTGATATTTGTGTCCCCCCCCGACTCGCGCACCTTTGGGAACAGACTGCAGTGGCTGCTTCCTTCTGCATTTTCCCAGGCCTCTTTTTGCTTTTGAGTTGTACGGCGGGAGGTCAACCACCGCAGCGCTACAGGCATTTCTGTGCTCCCAGAATGGAAGCTGGCTGGGTGGCGGGAGATCGAGGCAGCAATGAAAATGAAAGCATAGATAGCACTTAATGACACGTGGGGTCTAAAACATTGCAGCAAAAAATGCAGTGACTTGAGACCCGATGATGAGCGAGAGAAGAAGTTAATGAGCGTGCAACTGACACATTTATTGCAGTCCTGAGAGGAGAGAGAGAGAGGGAGAAACGTTACAGTGGACAAAATTCCTCTAGCGTTTATACAAGCCTGTCAGGATTTGATTAAAGTTCAAATATGTTTTGTTGCACGCTGCTGGTAAAAATAATAAATTAACGCCGCCAAGTGTCGAACATCTTGTTTCTGACAGTCTGTTTGGAAGGCCTCATTTACCGCAGTGAAAGGCGTAGATTTGTTGCTCTTACCGGCTTATCGCTATTTGCTTCAGTGTTGCATGCAGCTTCTTCTAGGGTTAAACTCCTCCAGGCAACAGCTGTTGGCAACAGCTTCTCCCTCCTTGGCCATATACATTGCCCTAAAGGGTTTATAAAATGTATACAGGATGGATCCCCTCTTCCCCGTGAGTTACTCTCGTCCCCATATTTTATTTGTGCTCTGGTAAAGGCAGGGTCGCAGCGCAGATCAGGCTCTTGTTACACTGCAGAAACCCATAATGAGGGGGTCTGAGGGGAAGGCCAGGCCTTCAGTTTGGGATCTGAGATGCAGTCCCTGCTGTGTCACTAGCAAGCGACTTGAGCAAGTCCTCTGTGATTCAGTGCCTCAGTTGCCCACCTGTAAAATGGGTGCAATAACACTATCCTACTGCATAGCGCAATATACAGTAGGTTGTGAGGTTGTGCCAGGGTCAGAGGACAGCTGTAGTCCTCTATCCGGAGACGGACAGCACAGAGAATGGGCCCTTTTATAGCGAAATAGGAATGATATTTTGCCGTTTGTAGGGGTAAGTTTCAGATGGGCTCATGTGAGCTGCACACACTTCCATTAGCATGTGGCACGTGCATCGCAGCACGCCGCGAGTCCTTTTATGGGACAGCTGGGCTGGAGAGAAGATGAGTGAGGCCACATCACGGGCTGTGTAGTGCCTTCCAGTGAATAGAAATGATCTGTAATAGGGGCCGTTCGTTATGATTTCTCTGTTGCCAGCCAGGGGAAATATATGGCCAGCTACTAAAACAGAAACACGACTCGCTTGCAGTCAGGTGATATACCTGTGATCATCGAATCAGAGAAAACGAGGGCTGGAAAAGACCGCAGGAGGTCACATCTACTCCAACCCCCTGCTCCAAGCAGGACCAGCCCCAACTACATCATCCCAGCCAAGGCTTTGTATACCTGGGGCTTAAACACCTCCAAGGATGGAGACTCCACAGTCTCCTTTTGAGCAAATTTTTTCCCCCTAATATCCAATCCAACATCCCTTGCTGCAGCTGGAGCCCATTGCTGCTTGTTCTGTCCTCTGTCCCCACTGAGAACAGTCCGGCTCCATCCTCTTGGGGATTACCTCTGGGACGATGGGTGAAATGTGCCAAATGCCGGAGGGATTTAGGTGCATGGAAATCTGGATGGGACTCGTGAGCTTATGTCACTTACCAGCGGGATTTTCCAAAGCTCGTTGCACTGCCCATTCCCATCATCTTAGTTAATCAGAGGGAGTAATTAGTAACAGAGCACTGTGCTTAGCGGCTGTGGGAGTGAGTTGAACATTCATATCCACGTTCTGGGGAACGCAGCGGGCCGTCAGTGATAGCCTCAGTGCCATCAGTCCCTGTTTTTGCTGGCTCAGCATAGGGGAAAGTAATGAATCCTTTAAAAACTCATTTTGTTTCAGAGCCTTAAGGAAAAAAGGTTCGAGAGCCAAAAAATCCTCTCCCCTTCTCCTGCTGTCCTCCCTCCTCTCCCAGGCCAAAGGTAATAAATCTCAGGGTTCCTTTGCGTCTTCTAGCTACCGCGGGCCCCTGCAGATGCATCCATTCATTTGCTGTCTGATGCTCTTGTTTTTGGCACTTGCACTTCTCTTACATCCCCCATGAAATAACTGCCTCCTTAGTCATGTCCAGAGCCTCTGCATACAAACCCATTCGCTGAATGCTAGCCTTGGGAAAAGGCCCACAGTGGCCTTTAGCTGCGCTGAAACTAGCCTTGCTTAGAGTCAGAGGTGGCAACCTTCGGCTCTGCTAAGAGGAGAGCAGTTTACTTCTGCTGTTTAACCCAAGCACCAGGGGAAATAGTAAGGAAAGGAAAAAAAGAGAAAAAAAAGTTTTGGGGTTTTTTCCTTTTTTCGTTTTTTTTCTTTTTTCTTTTTCTTTTTTTTCTTCTTTTTTCTTTTCTTTTTTTCTCTCTCTTTTTCCCCCTTTTTAGCAATTGCTAATCCTTTTAGAGGTTGATTTTTTTTTTTTTTTTTATTATTATTATTTTTTGTTTTATTATTATTTTATTATTTTTTTTAAAGGGGGGAAAAAAGGCAAGCGCTGATTATAGAGACAGATTCTTGCTCCAACAGTGTCGGTCTTAGCACTTCTAGGAGCATTTAAACAAGTGAGGCAGCTTTAATGGTTATTCAAGGTCGTCTGGCTCTTTGGGCAGAGATTCAGAAAGGCTGTGGAGTGCCTTGCTTCAACCGTGCCGAGGCGGCGAGATGCTGGGGCAGGGGTGGCCGCTGTTTCACGGATGTCTGATGACCTGCTTCTGGTCGAGACCTGGAGAAGGCAGGAGCTGGGCCTCGCTCGCTGCTGCAAATCTGCCTTTTGTCATGGGTTAGTAAGGATGTTGGCTGCACTTCGCTGTAGCGGAGGCTCTGAATCGTGAAGGCGTCGGCACCCGGAGTCAAATGCCTGGCTTAATTAACGCTCTTTTGAAAGGGAGCCGGTTAAGCTGACACATTATTCACCCTTCTTCCTGTCTTGGGATGCTTGCAGGGATTTCATATCGGAGACCAGCACTCTTTCAAGATCGCTTCCTGTCGGTGGTTGTCCACCTGTGTTACTCTTTCAGATCTACAGAGGCCTCCTGTTAATTATTAACTAGCTGATTTTTATGAGGAATTTCATTACCTTACAGTCTGCCTTGGGGTACGTGGCGCTTGCCATTCATATTCTAGAAAGC
>NW_005842257.1:26954-59354 GCF_000455745.1 Alligator sinensis | reverse complement strand
ATTCCTGCTTGGGCAAGGAGTTGGGGATGCCGTTCTTAGTTTTATAGGTGGTAGAGGGTGGAAAAAGTCTGGGAATGGGCATGGTTTCGACCTCGCTGTCTGACGGTATTTCGTTCAGAAGAGGATGCAAGACAAGCAGTGCTAAATTCCTTTTGCCTTTGACCAAGCCAGGAAAGAGAGCAAAGGAGTGGAAGCAAATCTAAAATACGGAGACGTTTTTTATAGAGACCTGCCAAAAAAATACAACCCGCAGAACGAAGGGCCTTCTCTGAAGTTGATGAAATCGAGTTGAATGAGGACGTGCGTGACACTGGTTGCAAACTAAATGGACAAGTCTGATGCTTTTGTGCTTGTAGTGTGTCCTGTGAAAATAAAGCCCTTTAATTCCCCAGTTACAGGATCTGGACAATGAGGGCAGTTGAACCTAAACTTTGAGTCCTCAAAGGTGAAAGTGGAGGCAACGCTGAAGGATCGGGTTCGACGTTATTCACAAACAAAGTTAGGATTTGAAGTCTCCGGGTAGGTGCACCTGAGCTCCTGTTGATCTTAAGTCAGGGGTGCTCAATCACAGGCCCATTGGCTTGGATTTGGCCCATTAAGCCATGCTGGTCCACAGGAGTCCCCATGGGACTGATGGTGGCAGCAATTGCCAGAGCCCCGCTGCCACATTTCCTGACCTGCAAGGAGTCTTGCTGGCTGGATGGCACATGGAGGTGGACCGGGGGCTGGCTGGAGGCAGCTCAGGGTCTGGGGAGAGGATGTAGGGCTGATCCTGATGGGTGAAGTCTGACCCAGCCCTGCAGCACCCGTCCGGCCCGTGGCACGCAGAGGGTGAGCACCGCCGTCGAAGCGGAAGCTGCTGGATGCTCAGCTTGTTTGCATGCTTATAGGCAAATGGCTTTCTATTACTCTGCTTCTTCCTTAATACCACCCTCCCTGGTGTTTTACATCCTTAGCACACCTTCACCCTCGCTTGCCCAAACGGCACCTACTTAATGCTGACGTTTCCTCCTGATTTATCGGCCAGTTGAAATCTTTCCATGACCCAGTGACCCAGACAGAACAGAGTGCCCTGCACGCTAAGAGACGTGTGCCACCTTTCCCCCGTCCCCTCCACGAGACCCACATCACGGCTTCTGTTTTGTTACCGCAGCACACGTTGTTTCCCACCCTGCAGTTTCTTTTTTCAGGCGATTGGAAAACCCCCTTATTAATGAGCACTGGCAGAAGAAGTGGAGGGCACAAGAAAGGAGGGGAAAAAAAAAAAAAAGGATATCAAGCAATTGCGCACCCTTTTAATTTTACAAACAACATTCCCTGGGTTTCTCCGCTACCTTTTGAACTTTGCATTATGGTCTGCGGATCTGGCGCCTCGCACGCAGCTCTGTGCAAGGGCAGGGGTAAACACGTCCTGGGAGGAAGCATCTGCACTCCTCTCTGCTATTGTCTTTCTTCACCTGTGAGCAAAAATTGCTGGCTCGGTTAAAGCTGCCGCTGCTGCGAGTTAGCATGCAAGGGGTGATGCCGCGAGCAGCAATAGGGCGAAAATCATACCCCGTGTGAGAAGATGCTGTGTTTTGGGTATAACAAGATGGCATGGCACGGGCTGCATGTCTTGAATTCATCCTGTCTCTGTTTTGCCGTGTTGGGCTAGAGGAAAAAGCAATCGGGACTTGTGGTAGAGGTGCTATCTTGTATTAGACCAACTAGAGTTTTTTGCACAGTGCTGGGTCCAAAAAGGAGCCATCTGAAAGGGGAAAAAAAAATAAAAATTTTAGATGGATGCCGAAAGCTCTTAGATTGGTGCAGCTATCTCAATCAAGGGCGTATGGGAGTGATGTGTGAGCCTGGCTTACAAAAGGGGAGGCTTCAGGCTGCTTATCCAGACTAAGAGAAGGCAGAGACTTGACTGGAGCGTGATCTAAAAGTACCCGCATGTGAGGAAGGTTTCTTTTGGCACTGGGCTCTTTTGTCTGCTGAATTAAAAAGTTAAGAAGATCCAGTGCCTTACGGCTGAAACGAAGTAAACTCAGCCTTGGATATAAGGTGCGCTCTTTTTTGCGTGGACGGTGGCTAACCTTGGAACAGTTACCCGAGGGGCAGGATGGCGACCCTGTCACTTGGGGTGACTTTCTCAAAGAGATGTTTTTAATCCAACCAGCAAGTAGAGGACTGAAGCAGGAATTCCTGGGTGAAACCTCCTCCCTGGAGGTCACACTATATATAGTCCTAAAGCTCAATTTTTGGGGCTGAAAATCCAGAAATCTCCATGTTTCCAGGGCATCTGAAAGCGTCCCAGCATCTGCAGGGCTCTGCACCCATGGCTAGTGTATGTTTATGTAGTTTCCCCAAGATATTTAGTTGGGTTAAAGTTGATTTCCACGTCAGAGAAATTATCTCTGTGCCCCCTGGTGGAGAAATAATTTATCAGAAGCTGCAAAGTTTTTCAGACCCAGTTCTGGGAAGTGCTGATAGGAAATGGGAGGGAGGGTGAAAGGCATAGCACCAGCACAGGGGAATAAAAGCAGTGCAAAGTGAGTAGGTATCCAGGTTGTAGCCGTGTTGGTCTAGAGGAAAAAGCAATCGAGACTTGTGGTAGAGGGGGTATCTTTTTTTAGAACAACTAGAGTAATTTTTAAAAAAAAAAAAAAAAAACAAACCCCAAAATCTTTAATTTTTAATACCCCAAGCTTGCAATTAAAAACATTTATTTTGCAAAACTCTAGTTGGTCTAATAGTATCACCTCTCCCACAAGTGTAGTTAGACTCCAAGAGGGATGTAAAAGGCAGCAAAGCAAGGGGGTTATAAATAAAGTGGAAGTAAGAGGAAGATATCACTTCACAGAGGAGAAGAGCAAATAATGGGTGATGCAGTAGAGGCTTGGGGAGTTGGTGCCTTTTCTGCATAAGTCTTAAGAACATGGCACTGAAAGAGGCCTTCTGGGCATCTGCATACCCAATGGACCCCCAAAATCACATCTTCCAACCCTCACGTGCAACTATAAGGCACAGAAACATCAACAGTGTCCTAAAACCATCAGTCAGTAAAAGTCAGGGAGATCAGGGCTCTGCCAGTGCAAAGGTAGAAGGGGAGAGATGCTCACACAACCCTAGAAAGAGGGCCATGTCCCCAGGAAAGAAACTACCTTTCCCCCAAATCTTTCGCAAGGGAGATTACTTTTAAAAACATAGTCGTCACAGGAGTACAAATGGTGTCCAGAATAAAGGAAGACCAGATCAAAGAGTAAGTGGAGAAGCAAGTTTGTATTCAGGTGATCAGGGCCTGCCGCAATCCTCCCCACCCCCAGCAATCATAAGGGACTAGCTGAAGTCATCTCTGAACCATTGCACCGATCTCTGAGTATTGATGGCTTAGCAGACAAGGTTATGTGGGTAAATGTGATGTCTTTTATTAGACCAACGGATTAGTTCTAAAAATTTATTCTTCGCAAGCTTTTGGGCATAAGCACCTTTCTTAATGGCTGTGGGGGATGGCTGCTCAGGCTGGGCAGAGGTTCCCAGAGGACTGGGAAGGGGGTTATCAAGAATACCTGAGAAATGTTATGTCCGTCAGCATAACTCTGACTCTCTGGAAAAGATCTGGGAACAATATGTAAGCACCTGAAGGGTAACATGATGAAAAATAGCCAACATGGATTTATCAAGAGCAAATCAGGCCAATCACGTCAGGCCAATCTAATCTCATTCGTTGACAGGATAACTGCCCAAGTGGATTAGGGGAAGTGGCAGATGTGATATATCTTGACTTTAGTGAGGCTTTTGACACCATCCCACGCAGCATCTCATAAACTAGGGAAATAGTCTAGATGAAACTGCCCTAAGATGAGTGTACAACTGCCTGAAATAAACTGTTCTCATAGAGTAGTTATCAAGGGTTTGCGGTCGAGCTGGGAATTTCAAGTGGGGTCCTACAAGGGTCTCTCCTGGGCCTGGTTTGGTTCAGTACATTATAAGCGACTTTGGAGAAGAGGGTACGCTGATAATATTTGTGGATGACACCACGCTGGGTGGGGACCGTAAGCCCTCGGATGGTCAGGAACGAAATTGGATGAATTTGAGAGATGGTCCGAAATCAGTAAGATGCAGTGTAATAAAGTGCTCTTTTTGGAAGAAGAATTCGTGCGCGCAAATACAAAATGAGAAATAAGTGACTAATAGGTGCCCCACCACCTCCCCGTCCCCGGCCTGATCCTATGACAAACTGAACACATGTCAACAATGAAGCGGTGTTGCAAGCAAAAAGCAAATCTCCTAGCGTGCATTTAACAGATGCACTGTGTGCAAGACACGGGAGACGCTACTTCTGCTCTTCTCTGGACTGGTGAAGCCTTAGCCGGGGTCCTGCATCCAGTTTGGGTCACCATGCTTTGGGAGATGTAGGCAAATTGGAGTCCAGCGGGGAACAAGGAAAAAATAAGAGGTTTAAATGTGCGTGACCCATGAGGAAAGGTTGGAGGAACTGTGTGTGTTTAGTCTAGAAAATTGAAGACCAAGGGGAGACCTGATAGCAATCTTCCAATATATGAAAGGTTGTTTGAAAGAGGACAGTGATCAATTGTTTTCTGCGTGTGCTGGGGGAAGGACAAAAAAAGAAATTGGCTTAATTT
Source organism: Alligator sinensis (assembly GCF_000455745.1). NCBI lineage: Eukaryota > Metazoa > Chordata > Crocodylia > Alligatoridae > Alligator > Alligator sinensis. The sequence goes on along the minus strand of NW_005842257.1, from coordinate 54,726 downwards.
TCAGCAAAGATGATTCAGATTAGAGATGAGGAAGTATGTGTGTGTGTGTGTGTGTGTGTGTGTAATTTGTAACTGCAAAGATTATAAAGCTCTGGAATAGGATACTTGTGAATGCTGTACAATCTCCTCCTTTGACTTAAGAATGGGAAAGTCAAACATCGTTTGGGGAAAAGGCTACAGTAGACCAGGTCCTTGAGGTCCCTTCCAGCTCGACGCTTCTGTGCAGGGGTGGACGTGAGACGGTTGGCCATTGAAGGGTGCTGTGCTCTGTCGTGGTCGTTAGCTGTCTGCTACTTAAGCCCAGTGGAAGTCGGCCAATGCCATCCGCTCTGAAGCACAGCCTAGGTTTTACGAGAGTCGCGGTAAAATTCAGCGCTGTGCGAGACGAGGGGATTATTTTGTTTCGGCTGTTGCACGATGGTAATAAACGGTTGTTTGAAAAGCACGTTGGCCCAGAGAAGAGGTAGCGTTGCATGTAAATGCGCTTGTTGCGGGTTAAGGGCCATCAGATGCTCTTGAAAGAACCCCTAGATGTGGATCATGGGGTATATACCCGGCCTCCCCCCTACCTGGAGCATACCCGCAAGGTTGGGGTAACCACTGCCACCACCCGGGCTGTGGGCAGGGTGTCCACGGCTTGGGGACACAACCTCTGTCCCTGGGTATGGTGCATGCACCGTCCAAGAGCAGAAATCCTGTCCATTTGGTTATTCAAACCAGGATGTAAAAGATGCTTCAATTTTTGCATCCCTCCGTGCCTGCGGGGCGGGCTGGTTTTGATTCCCTGCTCCCCTTGCCTCACTTGGTTGCTCTCTGCCCACCTACCTACAAGATTATTTGGGTAAATATGATTAATTTTTTTATTAGACCAACTGAATAGTTGGAAAAATTGTTCTTTGCAAGCTTTCAGGGACTCCGGTGTAGGGTTTGTGTCCTTAGACCAACACAGCTACAACCACCACCCTCTCGCAGCTTAGTCAACACTTGACGCTGGATCTGTGGAAAATCAGGTCTGAGCTTGCTATGCCTCCCATTTGGCAGGTAGATTAGTGACTGAACTGGAGCCAACTGCTTTCCAGGTAAGAAAGCATCCTTGTTGACTCCTTTATTTCAAAATCTGCTCCTAAGGAGCACCGCCATAGCTGCGTTTTCATCGTATTGATAAATTAATGCTTTTAATTATCTCTTAATTTACAAACCTCTTGTTTAGTGTGTGAGCCCTTGCGAGAAAAGGCTTTGCTGAGCTTGCAGTGAATAGTAATCGGTGTCAAAGGGGAAGCGGGGAAGACACAGCATATTCTGAGTAGTGTTGGTTTCAGGAAGTGGAAGGTATAATTTGAGCCACTTATACTTAATCATCCTTTAAATGCCGAATTTCAATTTTGGCTGCATGATTCTTGGGGAAGTTGCCAGCCTTCGCTGGAACGCTGCTCCTTGCAAGTTAACGCTGAAATTTCCTCGAGTGCCTGCATCCTTGTGTTGCGGTTAGTTATCAGCCATCCGATTCTCCCCCCTCCATTTTTGCCTTTGGTGCATGAGCATTTGGTTGCATTCTCCCGCGAGCAGGGAGGTCTGTCACCAAATTAATTGTGCAGGTTCCCCTTGACATTTCCCCCTTACCATTTCCTGCAGACTGGGTTGCTTTGTGCAAAGTTAGGGTGTGTAATGTTCGTTGTGAATACCGCACCTTGTGTAAAGTGGGCTTGGAGGCCTCGGGTTTGTATGTATACTTTTAGGCATATTTTAGCAATTCAGCCTGTGAGGTGGAGAGTAGAGAAATCTCAGCCCAGTATTGTGTAGGTCTTTATGGGCTATGCTGTGCACTCTTTCTCTTTGAAGGACTTCTGATCCTTGCCTGGATGAGACACTGCGGCATTTAAGGTACTTTATTTTTATATGTGCAGATTTAGAAAGCTGCAAAGCAGGAGGCTTGGCTTTCAACAGGTATCGAAGGCAATAGTCACTCATGCCCCTTTTGGTAAGTGGAAGGCCCCAGACCTTCAGGGAGGAACAGCTGGATGGGGACCCCGCCAGCTGTGGGCAAGCCCTGCGCATCCGGAGAATCAAAAGCATCTGCTCGTCTTTCGAAAAGCTTAAGGATTTCTCTCTAGATAACCCATTCCAGTGCTTCACCAACCTCCTAGTGAGAGTTTTTCCTAGGTTGGATATTAGTGAGAAAGTTGTTTCTAGGAGGGTGGTGAAGCACTAGAAGAGGTTACCCAGAGAGGTGGTGGACTCTCCATCCTTGGAGGTTTTTAAGACCCGGCTCAACAAAACCCTGGCTGGAATGATATACTTGGGGATAGTCGTGCTTTGAGCAGGGGGTTGGACTAGATGTGATCTCCGGAGGTCTTGTCCAACCCAAATTTTCTGTGACTGTATCAACCCCCAAGAGTATCCTCCGTTTCCTGTATCCAAAAAGGCAACATAAGGAAGCGTTTTAGCCACCCAAGAAAAAGTGATTGTAGATGTCTGTGTATGAGAGAGAGAGAGAGATCTAAAGCTTTAACTAAAGAAATACATTTAAACCGAGGAGAAACTCCAGATGTGTTCAGGATCCGTGGCCTTGTAGTTTCTATGCTTTCATTTCCCCTCCCCAAGACGAGCAGTTTGACTGTAGGAAATAATTTGATTTGATACTTGCTCTTGGCAACTGGTTGATTGTGTCAGCACGGGCAGTGCGATTTCGTACATATGAATACAACTTGACGGAAATCTCATGGGGAAGTGAGCCCAAGCAGAAAGCGTTAGCACAGAAGAGAGGCCACGTACCGCCCACGTAAAGCAGAGGAAGGCTGCAATGTCGATGCTGCGTTGCGGCATTGTGACAGACCATGCTACTACATGGAGAAATACGTAATTTTTCTCATGCTTAGCCATCACGTTTCTATATATTGTTCAATGAGAAGCCACCGCTTCTATTTAGGACCGGCTTCTCCTACATCCCGTTTGCCCGCGCACGCAAGCACTTATGCCAATATAACGTGCGCTGGATTCATCAGGAGGCCAGGAGTGCTTGCTGAGGTTAACAACACCGAAAGAGAGGGGATGTTTTAATGAGACCGGGGCAAGAGTTGATGTGAGGACACAGACCGCTCGAAGTGATGCTGTGCTGGAAGAGGGGGACAACCGTGCTTTAGATGGAGGAAGAGCAGGCTCGTAGCATGGGGTGGAAAGTGTGCGCTGTCCCTTGAGTCTCTAAACAGCGGCCTTCAAGGGGAAAAATAATGCGTGTTTCTAGTTTAAGGATTGGAAGCTGATCTTTTTTCAGTGTTTCGTATTGGCCGTGTCCCAAATGCTCCCTATCTCCCCACCTGCATCCCACAGGTCCAGCTGTGAGGGGGGCAGCTGCAGCCGTGGCCCACCTGCAGCTGGTAAGTGGCTCTGTCCCAGGGCAGGGGGGAGAGTCATTCTGCTTCTCCCCTTTCCCGTGTCCTTGCTGGGCTTTGCAAGCTCCAAGCTCAGCAGGAGAGCATCCTCTCGCTTGTTCTGTCCGAGGTTTCTTTCTGGGAAACCAGCTACAGCGCCCAAAGCCCACTACAGCAGCCTAGGGACAGCTCTACATTGGGCTACTTGGTCACAGCTTCCCCAGGGCAAGTTCTAGTAACTCTTGCCTTCCTGCCTCAATATGCCTCTCGTGGCATGAGGCTTAAAGGGATGGAGGCACGGGGGCTTGCTCTGCTGGTGGATCCCTTCCCTCTACCAGGGGGAATCCCCCAGTAGTGGATTTATGGTGGGTTTTTACTTTTCCTTAGTGAAGTAGGAACAGAAGAGCAGAAAACCTGCCTCAAGATGTCCTTGATCTTTTGGTAAAGACACATCTCTAGCCTTTGGGGCCCCCCAGTGCTGTGCCGGGTTGCAAGGGGATGGCTAAAGGCACGTGAACCTTGTGCAAAGACTATATAACTGTCGAACCGTATTTGCGATCAGTGCATGCATTGTGGGAACTCCCTTTCTTGCTACTTTAACAGCGGATCCAGTTTTGATCTGGCAGGACTCCTCTGGGTTTTTCCCCAGGAGTTTTGTCTGTGTGGACGCTGCAGAGCATTTTTAGTTGCAACTGCAAATGGGGTCTGGCTATTGAGTGTGGGGTTTTTTTGCGTTGATTAATACTGTAGGAAGGAGGTCTGAAGGGTGGAGCGTGTGGATTTTTTTTCTCTGGTGAGCTTGCAGCTACTCGGATGGTGCTCTGCTAAAAACACTGTGTAGTGACAGGAAGAGCCAGGGGAATAATTTATAATGAATTATTTAGTCTATGAAGTTTGCCTCGCCTCCTGTTAGCGAATTACTCACGGAGATTACAGTTCCCTTGAATTTATTCCCTATCCAGAATTATGCGCTGCCTCAATCTCTGCAAAAAAATCTTTAATTTTAGTCATTTAACAATCATGACTCAGACCCGCTAAACTCAAGAGACTAGAGGAAACATTAAATAAAAGAACAAGGGGTTTTTTTTGCTTCTGGGATTTGAAAGGTTAACGTTTGTGTTCTCAGAAGCGCAAAAACGAAAATGTTTTTTTTTTTTCTTAATGAAAGCTGAGATTCTCCGTGCATCACGTGGGGAGCTGCTGATATGTTTTTAGAGAGCCACCCTCCTTGCCTGATAAGTGGTGACATTTGGAGAGTCGGGGACAGCCCCTTCGGGAGCAGCAAACTTTTGCTGTTGTTCGGACTCGTGTGGGTTTGGCAGTTTTATGCAGCGCGGCAGGGGGTCCTTTTAGCTGCCCGTGCGCTGATGGCGTCCAGCACAAATTCATCAAACTGGGGACTTGAACCATGCTTTTTGAAATGCTGCCTAAATATGCATCCTTGTGGGTGAGACTTCAAAGTAAAATCCTGGAGAACGCCAAGTTTTCCCTTTCCAGAGCTGCGGGAGCTCTGCTCTTTCGCAGGTGATTAATATTTCTATCTTCCCATGTGTGGTTTTAAATTTTAGCTATTAGGTCTGATGTGGCGAGGTACACCATGCCTTTTGCCTGTCTGCTCTGGGCTTCCCTGGAGGCTCAGCAATTTGCCGGATCAGTGTCTGATAAAGACATGCAGTGATGGCTGGTGTGATGCTCCTGATTTATAAGTCTCTGATAAGACAAGGTGCCCATTGCCCTTCGTTTTTGGCCTGCAAACACAGTCAAATTTCCACCAGAGTCGAGTGGTAGAGTCCCTTAATGAGGAACGAACCAGGTACTATAAGCAAGGCCTGGTTTCTCTTTTTTTTTTTTTTTTTCATGCATGAATGTATTGAATAAGTTATTTTCCACAATTGCTTAAACTAGAGCTTTGCACACAGCCAATCCTCTTTGGGATCTGCTCTGAAATTTTAAACTCCCAATATTTTGGGTTATCCAAGTGGAAAAATAAATAAATAAATGTGTGAACGGCTTTCTCGAGGTAGAGAGAAATGAAAGTTTTCTTTTCCTCCTCTGATAAGCAGCTGAAGAGGATTTTCTTCAAACTTGCACCGAGACTTTTCCCTCTGGGTTGAGACTTTCAAACAGAAATTTCAAGCGAAAGGTAATGTTGGTTGAAAACATTTATAAGTCATTAAAAACAGGAGCTTAGAGTGAAAAGGCCTTCTCAACCCTATCCTCGTGCGATCCTGTAATAAAGAACATTTGGCTCTAATCCATTTTAGTCTGAACACCCGACCCTGGAAAGGAGCTTACTTGGAAAGAATGGGGTTTGCTTTATTGGGTAAAGAGCTGTGGCAGGAATATATATATATATATACACACACACTCTGATAGTCTATTCAGAGTTTTTTATCCACACACTTTCAAACTATGGGCTGTGCTAAGATATTTGTCAGTGATTGATTTTCAAAGGCTTATACAACTCCTGTTTCGGGCAAGCAAGGAGGGTTTTCTTTGTCCCTCCGATAGGGTTGACTTGCAACTAGTCTAGTTTTAAATGTTCAGCTCGACTCCTGGCATCGACTACTCGTGCCCTTATGCTTCTGCCGGTGAGATGGCGTAGGTGGGTCATGCTGCCCGCAGTAGCACATGGCGCAACGTTCAGTTCCCTGCGACATGGTTTTAGCAATGTTGATCACCATCAACCACAGCTGTGTAAATGTAGCGCGTTTGCTGCAATGGTGCCCTAAGGCCACGTTGTCTAATCAGAGATGGTACTTGGTCCACAAAGGTTACAGACCAGGCAACAGAAGGTGGCATACGGTAGAGTTTGCGGATGAGGACTTGAGCAAACGACGTGCTGAACCTCATATTAGCCATGTCTACATGAGATGCTTACTGTGCAGTAGCTCGTTACTACTGCGCAGTACCGTTGCATGGCACGAACTGTGACGCGATGCTACTGCGCGGTCCGCGTCGCCAGGATGCCGTGCGGGGATGCTACTGCGCAGTACTGCCCAGCTGCTTAGTACTTGTGAGTGCAAGTGCTGAATGGTTGTGCAGTAACAACTGTGCAGTCGACGTCTTGTGTAGACGGGGCCACTGAGGATCTGTGACAGCTTAAAACGCACCCCAGATCTCCTGAGTCCTACCCCGCTACTTCAGTCACGGTGGGGGGGTTGCTCTTTTCATCCGTTTATTTAGATGCAGGAAGCACGGTTTGCTTTGTGATGAGCGGTTTGGACTAGGCATTGCTGCATCTGAGTTGGCCTGCTGCTTTTCCCCTTTTTGGGTATAAATGCGTCTTGGTACAAAGAATGCCCCCTGGTCTAGCGTGTCATCTCTTGTCTGCTTACAAGGAAGCTTTTTTTTTCCCCCACCCTGCTCCACTTTGCTGGTGAGTAAGTCACTTTGGAGCATGCTCAGTGTTCCCCGCACAGGTATGAAGCAGACGGGCGGTTGCAATCGTGCTCTCTGTCAGTAGTTCAGGCGGGCTCCGGCTGTGAGTCCCAAACTGGAAAAGGGGACGAGAAGAGGAGACAGGTAAGGAAGTCTGGGTGGTCTCGCAAGTAGAGGAGCAAGGACATTCTTCCCTGAATGGAAGAAAGGAGTGAACGTTTCATGCAGGATTGGCTTGGAGGGGCGTAGATCAAGGTGTATCTCCCTCTTTCCTAAATGCCTGTCACACCTGGCTGCAGCGTCTCGCATGCTGCTGCGGCTGCTCTTTGTTCCTACCCCGGGTGGATCCCACTTTTATGGAGCCATCTTGGGCTTTCGGCGCGTTTGGTACCATTTGAAATGCAGTTATGAGGCTGTTGGGCTGAGGCATCCCGGTCCATCGGCGCCTGTCAGCCACGCTGGGGTCCCACGTCCGCTTCGGCTTCGGCACGTTTTTTGCAAGTGAAATTTGCTGGCTCGGCCGTAGGCCTGCACCAGGAGATACTGCTGCTTTCTTATCTCCCTGTTTGGTTTTTTGCTTCTCTGGTAACATTTTCACCCTGTTCCTTTTATTTTATTTTTTTTACTTACTGGAAAGAGAGACTCCTTGTGCTTTCTTGACAAAAGTTGTGGGTGTGCTTTCAATTCTCTCCGGTTCCTTGCTATTTCCATTGCAGTGCTGTTTCCTCACCATGATTTTTACGCTTTTACTGTAGACCTTTATGTTCTCTCTAACAACAAAAAAGTGAAAAAGAGCTTACTTCTGGGAATATAAAAACCATTTTATTGCTTCAGATCATGTTTGCTTTTACCATTAGAGTTGTTTACAAGGCATTCTAGGTTTTAAATGCACCTGTGTATCTTGCAGGAATAGCTATAAAATACTAGTTGTGCATGTACCCCTCCTTCCTTTAAAAAATGCAGAGTAGCACTTTGACTATGGCTGCGTGTACTGCAAGGCACTTAGTGGGGGTTTTCACCTGTGGTATTTTCCTAGAGATTCGGATCATTTTCTGTTTAGTTTTAAACCATCTCAGCAGCTTCTTTCAAATATGTTACATACCATTATCTATCTACCTATCTATCTAGACAGATATATAATCAGTAGTCATATGTTCAGATAGTCAAGCTGAGCATTTAAAACTAGGAAAACATTTTATAAGTCAAATCTATATATAGATTTATATATCTATCTATATAGATACAGTGCGTGTGAGCCTTTATCTGGCATGTTTGCGATGATGCAAATCGCTAGATTGCATGTATTTAATATTGTTCCATTTATTATTGAAGATTCAAGTGTGTTGGTTCTTGTACAGTTTTTAGGATTAATCATACCATTGAAAGCAAAGGGTGCAGCTAGTAATTAACTTGATGCAATATGACGTAACAGGAAGTGGTTTGTGTCTGGAGCATTTGGATGGCATAAAATGCTCGAGCAGCGACGGGTCAGGTCTCAGGTATGGAGAATTGCTAAATCACACTCTGTTTCTGATCTTGCGCCTTCTGTCGTCTTTTGTTGCGTGTCTCCATTTAGCCAAAGATTTGGTGCTCCATCATCCAAAGATTTGACGTACTAGCCTGATGTTAAGTTGATGTCTGTAGAAGTACTGGTGCTTTGAAGGTCAGCAGTGTATTCGAGCTGATGCTTAACTGATCTTCATGGGTCCCTCTTACCCCATGGCTAGGGACAGAAATGGGGTTCAACTGGTTCAAATCTGTAACACAACAGAAGTTCAGTGCATGTACCCCACTTTCAAAGTGGTGGAAACTGGTTTAAGAGAAACCTGGATGGATGTAGGATCAGACTTGATTGATTTAGGTTAAATTGATTTATTGAACTTCTGTCCCAGATTCCCCTCAGATTCACGTGAACTCACAATCCTCCAGCATCCCAGGATGCTTTGCACCTTCCCCGCAGCCCCTTGCTTGCAGGGTGGACGAGCTAGCCTTAGCCCAGGGAGGCGTGCTCTAGCGCCCCCAGCTTCTGGCCTGAGTCACTGCAAGTATGCAGCTGCATTTCCAGAATCAAAAGTGAATGTCTGTCCACTTGCTTATCAGCTCAATCCAAGCAGCTTCGATTAACCTGCAAAGACTGAATCGATTCAGCCTCGGGCTTTTTGACTCTCTGTACTTATCCCATGTGTTAAGAAGATCAATTATGTCTTGGACAGTGTTCTGGTGAGCACTGCAGAAGGGTGGGTGAGGCTCAAGTGGTTGACATGTGCTTGGGTGTTCAAGCAAGTGCTGCCAGACATGTCCCCGAGTCATGGCAGTTTTATCCCACCTTGCAAACATTGACTGTAGTTTTACTGTCTGTGCCTCAGAGTCGCAGCATCTTGTTGATGGAGAGATTTTCAGTGGCAGTAAGTTGCACGCGGTGCAGGACATACCGATTTCCACCAACAAAACTTCTCTGGGGCCTTGCTTTAGGATACGCTCCGATTCTCTCAGCATTGCTCTATCAGAGCAGGTAGTACTGGGAGCAAGAATGCTGCAAGTGGGGGGGGGAAATGCAAGAAACTGTAACTACAGCCTTAGGAATGCAAAAGTGTTGGTCTTCTGTTGTTTGTGTAGCTCCAAGTCCAGCTTCCCCAACTGGGCCTTTGTGCCTATTCATTTGAATTTGTATCGGGACAGTGCCTTAAGGACCAAGGAAGTCCAAGTGCCTTAGGAACCTATAGGAAAGAAAGAGCCTCTGCCCCAAAGTGCTTGCAGTAGACATAGCAGAGCAGACTCGGCCCTTCTTATCATGCCTTTCTCTCACCACTTTGTCACAGTGGTCACCACTGGCACAGTGGAGGCTTTCCCTTTCTCCTGCCTCGACCACTGTTACTCGTATTCCCTCTGTAGCCCTGCAATTTGCTTCTGGACTCAAGTGCATGATTCTGCTACCCCTCTCCACGTACGTCCTCTCTTGCATGTGTCTCAACTCCTCCCAGCAATTTAGTTTAGGAGTCTTAAGGCAGAAAGATGGTCATTTATTCCTCGGCCTTGCCGTAGCCCTTACTTGGCTGACCCCATATTTCCTTTTGTGTGCTTCTGTGTATGACCATCAGACGCCAAGCATTGCAGCTGTAGGGATGAGGCACTCTCCCACAAGGCTCTGGGTAGCTCCTTCCAGTAACCTGAAACCTTCCTAGCATGTTTGCACACAGGCCGCGTAGCCGAATTTTTCAAGACCGTGATGCGTGCTGCCTGTGATTAGAAAATGGGCTTTGGTGTTTTCTGAAGAGAGCGATCGTGAGCACAAAGCTGCTTTCTCCCCTTGATAGAGTAAACTGCTTACCATCTCATGCAGTGTTATCCATTTCCAAACCCCTTTTTGCTATAAATGAGTTTAACAGTAGAACAAAATCTGAGGATAGATTGCCTCTGCAAAAGCATGCGCGCATTTCTGCTTTTCTGATATTACTTGCCTTTGTCTGAGCTCTTCTGACCTATTCGCGTCAGGAAGGCAGAGGATCTGTGAGAGTATGATAAATGTGTGCATTCCTCGCATAGTCTAGGAAAGGGTCTAATTTGATGTGGCTTTTACTAATCAGCTAAGAATTTCTGTGACTTGTTTGTGTATCAAGTTAAGTCCTATATGCAATAGATAAATGGGCAGAGCATATTACATTGCTCAAAGCTGCACATATAGATTATAAAAGCCTAGGCTACTAGGTTTTACTGACTCTACCCTCCCCCCACTTTCTGCCCACATTTTACTTGGGTGCATTCCCTTCTGTCAGCAGGGAAGCCACTAATCTCCCTCACCTTTTAAAGCTTAGCTTCCTTTTGCTAATCAGCTTTTATTTTAGAAGTTTGCATGATTTTGCTTTTGCTTGATGTTGTGCTTTTGCACGCCAGGTAAAATGAGTGTCTAACACGCCAAATTATCCTTGTATATCCCCCTGCAAGTAGTTCCTGCGGGAGCAGCGTCGAAGCAATGTGCATGGATCCCTTCGAGTGTGGGACTTCCAACCCTGGTACCTGTTTTAGAGGCTGAAAGTATCATTGGCAGTCAGAGAGTTTTTCACTGTAGTGTACCTTGGGTGCATTTTCAAAGAGATGGGTCTAAAAGCAAAAAGCAAACCCCGGTTCATGCAGTGCTAAACTTTAGCATGTTAAAAGCTGAACCTGGATCTAGAATCAAATCCTGGGCCTGGCTTGTGTGTTCTGGGCTAACTTGAAGAGTTGAACAACTCTGGAGTGATGTGAAGGTAGAAACCTAAATGTGATGGCTCCTATCCTGTAAATAGCAAGGCCGCATCTGAAGTCCACCTGTTGTATGGTGCAGTAAGACCCAGCTAGGCAAAGCTTTGTCTGGGATGATGTAGTTGAGGTTGGTCCTACTTCGAGCAGGGGGTTGAACCAGATGTGACCTCTTGAGGTCTCTTCCAACCCTCATTTTCTATGATTTCTATGATACTAATTTCCGTGGCATTGGCAGTGTCTGTACAGAAGAAATCCTAGCTTTTGGGAGGCCTTAAAAAAAAGAAAAAGAAAGAGAAACTTAGTTATGTGCCCAGGGTGAGCTAGATTGTGGAGAAGGGGCGAAGGAGGGCACGAGGGGAGGTGGGGGTGGAGCAGGGCATGAGGGGAGGTGGGGGCGGAGGTGGGAGGAGGGCATGAGGGGAGGTGGAGGTGGAGGTGGGCACGAGGGGAAGCGGAGGAGGGAACGAGGGGAGGTGGAGGGGGAGGCGGAGGAGGGCACGAGGGGAGGCGGAGGAGGGCACGAGGGGAGGCGGAGGAGGGCACGAGGGGAGGCGGAGGAGGGCACGAGGGGAGGCGGAGGAGGGCACGAGGGGAGGCGGAGGAGGGCACGAGGGGAGGCGGAGGAGGGCACGAGGGGAGGCGGAGGAGGGCACGAGGGGAGGCGGAGGAGGGCACGAGGGGAGGCGGAGGAGGGCACGAGGGGAGGCGGAGGAGGGCACGAGGGGAGGCGGAGGAGGGCACGAGGGGAGGCGGAGGAGGGCACGAGGGGAGGCGGAGGAGGGCACGAGGGGAGGCGGAGGAGGGCACGAGGGGAGGCGGAGGAGGGCACGAGGGGAGGCGGAGGAGGGCACGAGGGGAGGCGGAGGAGGGCACGAGGGGAGGCGGAGGAGGGCACGAGGGGAGGCGGAGGAGGGCACGAGGGGAGGCGGAGGAGGGCACGAGGGGAGGCGGAGGAGGGCACGAGGGGAGGCGGAGGAGGGCACGAGGGGAGGCGGAGGAGGGCACGAGGGGAGGCGGAGGAGGGCACGAGGGGAGGCGGAGGAGGGCACGAGGGGAGGCGGAGGAGGGCACGAGGGGAGGCGGAGGAGGGCACGAGGGGAGGCGGAGGAGGGCACGAGGGGAGGCGGAGGAGGGCACGAGGGGAGGCGGAGGAGGGCACGAGGGGAGGCGGAGGAGGGCACGAGGGGAGGCGGAGGAGGGCACGAGGGGAGGCGGAGGAGGGCACGAGGGGAGGCGGAGGAGGGCACGAGGGGAGGCGGAGGAGGGCACGAGGGGAGGCGGAGGAGGGCACGAGGGGAGGCGGAGGAGGGCACGAGGGGAGGCGGAGGAGGGCACGAGGGGAGGCGGAGGAGGGCACGAGGGGAGGCGGAGGAGGGCACGAGGGGAGGCGGAGGAGGGCACGAGGGGAGGCGGAGGAGGGCACGAGGGGAGGCGGAGGAGGGCACGAGGGGAGGCGGAGGTGGAGGCGGAGGAGGGCATCAGGGGAGGCGGAGGAGGGCACGAGGGGAGGTGGAGGTGGAGGAAGGCACGGGTCCTGTCCTGAGGAGCTGGTGATAAACACACAAGTAAATGTCCAAGGATCCCAAATGCCAATGTTTGCTCACAGCTTCATCTGGGTTTCTGTCTGGTTTGATAACCAGCATGCGGGGTCTCGCTGTCGCGCTGTTGTGGCACGAGGCTGGGGTTTTCGGGGTTGATTTCTAAATCGGCTGAGATTTCTTGGGTGACTTTGAGCAGGTCGCTCTGTGCCTCATTCCCCTCTCTGCGAAACGGAGCTAGTTTCTCTGTTCCTTCCTCTTTGCCTCTGAGGACAATAAGGTTTTTCAGGGAAGGGGCTGGCTGTCGCTCCGGAGATGGACAGTCGCAGCTCAGCGGGGCCGCTCTTTCTGCTGGAGTAATTGGGCACTCGCCTGATGATGGGTCTGTGACAGCATATTTATTTTCCATTGACTCCTGGACGAACCAACCATATGTCGTCTCTCTCTTGCTATGAAGGATGTTGGGACGTCAGCTGAGTTCAGGCTGAGGAGGGGAAGGAAAGGCACCGCAGGCATTTAGCTGGCTTTGGAGGCCTCGTGGCATGGTCATCTGTGTCCTTGTTTTGTGTCTCCAGCTTGTATTTTATTAACCTTTTACCCCCGTTTGCATTCCTCGCACTAATTTCCGAATGAGCCAGCGTCGTCAGGTTTTCATCTTTCTTTCCACCCCTGTGCGTCTTCTGATGCACAATCAACACAGACCCGGCCTAACAAAAGCCTGTGCAATTGTGCTTGCTGGCACCCTCGGCGTGCGTGAACCCACTGCAGGCAGGCACAAAGCCTTCAGCATTCCTCACTGGGGCCGGCGAGGAATTTTTTCCACCCCCCTTTCAAAGCAAATATTTTACAGCCTTGTACACTGACAAGGATCAGGAAGGCATTTTTCTGCTCTTAATGAGACCAAATTAGCAACTGGTGATCCTGAAGTCCGAGCTGATCACGACTTCTCCGTCCAGACTGGTGAAAAGTCTTTGGGGCGCAATGTGTTGATGCTTTGCACGCCACGTGGCAGATTTTGGTTTCACCATTAATGCAGAGGGTTGTTTGGGACAAGCCTCGATGAGACGTTCACCATCTGAATTGCTCCGGTTTCGGTTTGGGCCTATTAACTGCGCACTTGGCATTTTACGGTGGTAATGAATTTAGATTAAACAATTCCTTTGATAGTAACAAGAGGGCTGGGGGGAGAATTTATCCTATTTATGTTCTTCATCAGGACTTCCAAACCCATTATTATTTTTTCTTAGCATAAGGTAATTTTTTCCCCCTAGGGACAGCTTCCTCCTTGGGGGGAATTGGAATAACCAACAGAATAGCAGCCTCCTTAAAAATTGCAGGGAAGCTCTGAACCACCTTTCTAAACTTTCTCTCTTTCTGTGCCATTATTGAGGTGTGTGGGCCACCCCCAAGAAGAGCACTTTTCTCTCTGTTGTTGATGCACTGTGATTTGTTTGCAAACGTGGGTAAGGCGGCACATAGAAAATGTTGTTCTGGATAAAGCACTGTGCTTTTAAGCACAAACGGCTTGCTGATGTCCGGATGTGTGGTTTTTTGGGTTTTTTTTCCATGCGTGCATTCTCATGACACGGCCGTCTCTCTGCCTAGACGCTGCATAATTAACAGCTTGGCATCACCTAGACGTCGCGTGGAAAGCCAGCAGATGCTGAGCATCGGGCAAAGCAGCATCTCTGGGGGGCGACACGCTAAGTTACGCGCTTCCATGACCCAATCTCTTCCCGTCTATTTAGAGATGCTAATTGAAAGCAGTTCAGTGCTTGGGAGGGTTTTTTTGGGGGTGCTCATAAACGATACATCACTCGCTCAGGCTCTGTGGCCAAAAAATCACGATTCCTTGGCTTGGGCCTGTGGTACCCAGGAATCTGAGCCGGTTTGCCCTGCAAGCATTAAGCAGGTCTGGAACTACCTGTCAAAATTGGGTGATCTGAGTCTGGAAAGGCCAGCTCACTTACAAAGTGGGGTGCGACCTAATGTGTGGAACAGATTAGCCCATATGCTGCAGTTTTCCAATACTTTGCTCTAATACTTTTGAATAGAGAGGCCATCTGATACAGGCCACTGCCAGTGAACAGCTTTTAGGTGAGATGGGTCTTGGGTATGATGCATCTCAGCAACTGCTGTGCACATCTCCATCCTTTGCTATCATGCATGCTTATTTTGGGGAGAAAGTGCATGAAAGCAGGAGTCTAGAAGACTGCAAGAGGCAGTGATTTGTTGGGAAACTGCAAAGGCTGATCCCGATAGTCTCTTTGGATGTGGGGTATCTTTGGCCCCTTAATGGCACTTGATCCTGAGACTTTTAAAGCGACGGTCCGAGGCCCAGTAGTTTTTTCTTTGCCGAGGTTCAGCATGATGGGGTTTTAATAAGCGTCAAAAGAAAATTCATACACGCTTGGCTCGCTTCATGTTTCCAAATATTTTGAGACGCGAATAAAAATGAGTTGACTCTTAAGAATTAGCTGAGTTGCAAATAAAAATTTAATAACTCTTCCCTGGCTGAGCTGGTTTGTTTAATGGCTGGAGATGAGTGAGCGTCTTTCTTTCCGTCCCCCCCACCCCTCCCTGCTTTTGGATTTCCTCCTTCCCAAGTTGTGGAACCAGCAATTTACTCAGCCCCTGTCCCGCCCCAGCTCTCTCCCCAGGCTGAAATGCTTGGACATAAGGGTGACCTGCTGGGAAATGCAAGAGGGGAGGAAGGTGAGTAACCCCCAGGAACTTTAAAAGCTGTGCAAAGGTTTCCTTGATGTTTTGCTCCGCCCTTCCTCATTCCCCTTGCTGTCTCTTCCCCTCCTCTGCTTCCAGGCACTGCCTTTCCCTGTCCTCCCATTCCCCCTAATTCTCACCCCGTTCCCAGGCCTTGTCTTCATTTTTCTCTTTAGGGTAACCAATTGGCCCGGTTCTCCCAAAGTGTAGACTTGGTGAAGGCAAGATGCTTTTTATTTTTATTGCAAGGCAAACTCCGCACAGGACTGCAGGCCTTGACTTGGGCAAGTTTTGTTTTTTTCCCTCCAATGCAGCTCTTGTAGCAGTGAAGATGAGCCTGAAGCTGCTTACTTCTCTATGTATGGCCTTTTGTCTCCTTCTATTGCCCCTCTTTTCTCTCCCCGAACATGGCAGGGTCTGCTCCCCTTAGTCCCTCTTCCCTGCCATTTCGAGCTGTTTCCTTCTCTCATTTCCTGTGATTTTGAAGGAAGACTGGTTCCTCCTTTGCTCACCGTGTCCTTTGTCTTGGCTTTAGGACGCTGCACACTTGCTGGGTACGGTTTGGAGGATGCGTGAATGCATGGGGAGAGGAGTGGGTCTCTTCTCCCTCTGTAATAGTCAAGCCCCTTCACTGAGCTGCCTTTCGTTTCCCTGGAGGCCAAATTAGCAGCTCGGCAGAGGAGCAACACGCTGCTGGCCTTTGTGGGGTACCGGAGGTGTGGTCCATGACAATGTGCATTCCTCATTGAGTTGGTTAGCAGTTAGGGCTGAAATTAAAAGGAGGAGGAAATACAAAAGATTTTGGGGTGGGGAGGATTCATCATTGCAGTCGCACCGGGGTGTGGAGGACAAGTGAGTGCATGCCCTCAGTTTCCCCGTGCGTGCTGTTTGCAGAGCCGAGGTGGAGCCCTTTGGGTGGCGTTGCAGAGGTTGCTACTGCCATAGGAAACATCAATTTCGGGTAGCCTTTCTGACTGTGTGAAAATGGAGAACTCCAAGCTGATGTTGGCGAGTCAAACAGACCCCTGTAAATGCCTGTCTGTGCTGGAAAGAAGAGATGAAACCAAGCATGCAGTAGAAAGCAAGCCCAGCTTTGTTTGATGTTGTACGCCTACTCATCTCGGGCTCTCTCTGGGGGCGCCCTTCTAGTTGGTTATTCCACCGTTGTTACCCTTGGACAGGAATTAGGAATTTACATCTTGGCTTAAAACATCTCAGCTCGGCTGAGGTAAGAACCGCTAAGGCAAGATGACTTTGCAAGTGGTTGTGAACCTAGCGCTGGCCACTTCAAGGCATCATTATTGCACCATACAACAGATGGACTTCAGATGCGGTTTTGCTATTTACAGGAAAGGAGCCATCACATTTGAGTTTCGTACGTTCACCTCACTGCAGAATTATTCACCTCTAAGGCTTCAAGTGGTATTTGGATGTCTTTGATTAGCATAGTTGCAATGTATGTGGTAATTTATATAATGACTAGGGATGTGCTAAAGCAGTGACCCAACCGACCACAAGCAAAAGTGAAAAAAAAATAAAATTTAGTGGTGTTTATTTGTATATTTTCTTTTGATTCGGTGAAATTGATACAGGAACAGAAGTGACACACAAACCGATATTCGTGATCGGAAACCAGTTCAAATCTGTACCACAACCGAAGTGCAGTGCACGTGAACCGCTTTCAAAATAGCCAGAACCAGTTGAAGATAACCCTGGACGGATGTAGTATCAGACTGAATTGATTTAGGTTAAATCGATTTATTGAACTTCTGTCCCAGATCCCCTCCAGATTCACGTGAACTCAGCAGTCCCCCAGCATCCCAGGATGCTTTGCGCCTCCCCCTTGCAGGGTGGGCAGGCTAGCTTTGACCCAAACCGTGCTCCAGCTGAGCAGGGAGGCGTGGTCTAGCGTCCCCCCAACTTCTGGCTTGGGCCACTGCAGGCATGTGGCTGCATTTCCAGAATCAAAAGTGAATGTCTTTTCACTTGATTATCGGTTCAATCTATACAGCTTAGACTAACCTGTGAAGATTGAATTGATTCAGCCTCGGGCTTTTT
The DNA here is from genome assembly GCF_000455745.1 of Alligator sinensis. NCBI lineage: Eukaryota > Metazoa > Chordata > Crocodylia > Alligatoridae > Alligator > Alligator sinensis. The sequence goes on along the minus strand of NW_005842257.1, from coordinate 37,421 downwards.
GACGGTCTGTATTTAGCCATACAGAACGATCAGGTCTTGCAGGCCGTATAGATTAGTGGTGCTCAAGTTTCTGACCCATGAGCCAAATGGGTGGCACAGAGCAGATCCACTGTCCGCTGCTCCTGCAACACCAAATTTTGGACCCCTGGGAAGCCCCACAGGCCAGATGACATGATGCCAAGGGCCATATCTGGCCTGCGGACTGGAGTTTGAGTGCCCCTGGTATAGATAACTCTTCCTAAAATGAGTATTTCTCTTTTTAACATCTTTTTCTCCCCATTTTGTCGAGAAGCTAATGTTTTCTTTCATGTCCCCTCTGATAATCCCATATTTTTATATATTTTATGTTCTTCTTATCCTGTTCTGCTAGAGCTAATGATTAAAAATGACCTTTTATTAAAGATCGGCTTTAGTTTTATGAATAACACGTTGTGTGGAAATAGAGCACATTTAACAGCAAAGATAATTAACTATGGAAGCAAATTGCTGAGAGACGTGGTGGCTTCTCCATTACTGAAGCCTTTCAGGGATGCCTTACAAAAGAAATGTTGCAGACCAGGCAGAAATTACAGGCTTGAAGCAGGGAACGCTGTCTGAGATCAAGTGATTTACTCTAAATGGGAAGGTCGAGACTAGATTATCGCAATCGTCTCTTATGGCTGAAGTCTTTATATTTCTGTGCGCTGTAATGGTTGATAGACTTGGCCGTGAACTGCAGGGAAGTGGATGGGTTTGATCAGTACCTGGGTTTCGTGTTTTCTCCTTCTGGAGCTTGTCCACCTCTTGCCACGCTGGGCTGCTGTTCTGAGACCGACTGCGATTGTCACCTTGTAAACCGCCAGGTCAATTTAATGGATCTCTCCATGATGATCTTGCGAGGTCCCTTCCAGCCCTACCATCTATGAAATCTATAATCTTGCACAGCCGATGCGTGTTTTCCAGACCTAGCTTGGATGGACTTGCGAGAGCTGCCAAGATGATGGTCTTAGAGTCTGCAAAGGCTGAGGGTAAAGACCTTGGTGGATGCAAAATCAATATTGGTTAAACAGAGAGGACTGAAAGAGTTTGGAATTTGCATCTTGGTTGTTTTTTTTTGCTGCTTAAGAAGAATTATCAAAGGGCCGGAATATAATTATTAACCTATAAACTTGTGAGGAAGAAAAAGAGAACTGTGGTTTTATACTTTTAATGGCCTCCTATAAAAATAAATAAATAAATAAATAAAACCTTCTACTTGTGTGTTTCCCTTAAGAGGGAGAAAATTTAGAGGCTTTCAGTTTTTAATAACCCATTATATTAGGATTCTGCTCAGTTTTGATTGTAAAATTAATCCCCATGGCATTTTATAATTGGATAATGCTGAGGTATTTATAAACTGCAGTTCTCGAGATTCCAGCCTTCAGTTTTGGGACATTACCCAGGCTCAAAGCCTTTTTGTTTGTTGTAGTATTGAAAATATTTAAGCAAATGTTTCCCTAATCATGTTCCTTTAGTAACAATGACTTAGTATTCGCTCTAACTGTTTGGAGGTCTTTTATTTTTTTTGTATAGTATTTCTCGTACTGTATTTTATTAGATCACAGGTTTATTTGTGCTAAAGCCCATTTAGAAAGTAATTACCCACTAAAGTGATGGAAGACGCTATAGACAGTGAGTATCAAAGGCTTTTGGAGTGCCATCCCAGTTTCTTTCCTCGCCTTATAATGCAATTAATCTGAAGCTCAATGGTTAGCCCAATCCATCTGTGTAATTATATGCCCCTCCCATCATAATAGCGTTGGGGCGCCTTGTAAGCTTTAATGCTGTTTTTTTGCAACCACATCACAAGCTAGGAAAGCATTGCTCTGGTTCTGCAGCTGGGAAGGCGTAGCCATAATGGCAAAGACGTGTCAAGGATGAGAGCCTAGATATGGACTTGTCAGCCTGGTTAAAAACCCTACGAAGGGCCAGTGCTGGGTGAATGTTTTAACAAGACCAAGAGAAAAAATGTGGAAGATGAGTGCAGCATCTCCCTTTTTTGCATCCTTATTAACTATGTCACCCTACACTTGATCAGAGCCTGACTTCTGCAGCATTCAGCCTCCTCCGCTCCTCGTTTTCTGATGTCTGGTAGAGGACGTTGAGAGAAGCGAAAAGGAGGATTAAAAATACAGCGCAGGATTTCGAGTCCGTTACAGCTGCTCGATCGGGTACAATAAAGAGACCTGTGCAGTGACTGCTAGAGAACAAACTTCTTGTTCAGTGAAATCAAAGGCCTGCCTGTCTGTGCTTTACTATCAGCATTTACAGCCTCACTATTCGTTCGGCAGAGATTTTGTTTTTTAATACCAGCCCAGCAGTTGCACAGCCAGGAAACTTCGAAGCTGGGAGAGACTTCAGAGCCCCCTGACTTGTGTGATTCCAGCAGCGTCCCAGCTTTTTCCGGGTGCAGTTATTGTGTTATTGTCTTTTGCATTTATTTGTATTATATCTTGGGTAGCTACAGGTCCAATGCTCTTCAGCTGTTGTGTGCAGATATGGCACTCTGCATTTCTATGCACTGAAGGAGAAAGCCCCAGGAAAGGATGCTGGGAAGGAAGTGGTCTCCGTCTTGCCAATACCGCAAGTGCAAAGTGCACGACTCGGATGTCAATGTGGCATCCCATCTGAAAAATGTGTTAACACATCTGAGCACATTCGCAGTTCAATACACAGTTGGATTTACTCTCTTAGTCGGAGAAGCTGCTTTGCATTTCTTCTGGCAGCACACAGCATGCATGCCAGGGCTAAAATGAAATTCCAGAGAGATTTAATTTCCTTCATAATTGTTTCGGAGAATCATTCATTTAACAATTAAACTCTCTGATTCTCCTCGGGGCCGTGCTGGCATAATAGTAAGGCCACTTTGAGATTACTGCTTAAATTGTGACTTCTGCTGGATTCCAAAGGTCACAATATATAAGATTTAAAGTCTAGTTCTTTTGCTTGCAAATTACTTGCGAATTCTCCCTGAGTCAGAACATATTACTTAAGCCTATTTCTGGCTGGTTTTTAAGTAAATGCCTTTATTACCGTATGCGCTGTTGTGAATTCTAATAACTGCCAAATGTAACAATATAACGAGATCTATTTTTTGGAATGTTTCACTTGGGATGTCTTTTTTGTTATATATATTCCTCCTTCCTAACCAGAAAGGAAGGCAAGAGGCCGTCTTTGCAGTGGGTATTTCCAGACACGCTACTTGCTGATGAATGAAGCTGATTGAGAGGGGGTGGAAATCTCAGGATTTAGGGAGGTATAGCCCAAAACAGAGGGGGTGGATAGATGGGTGTCAGGGGGGGAAAAAGGGAGGTTTGTAGAGCTGCCGGACTGCATCGTTACCCTGTATAAACACAATGCAGTAATAGCATAGCCAGGTAATTTTATTTTCTGTTGAAGACTTCTGTGGTCTGGTGAATAACATGATGCTTTCCAGATAAAACCCATTATCCCCTTGGAAAAAAGTCTGGAGCTCGGACAGATGAGCGACGCATTGCCATTTCAGACTGCACCCGTTGACATCTACTCAAACCCTTATTCTGAGCGTCTCTGGACTCTGCCTTGTGCAAACGGCCATGAGTGAGATGCCGCACAGAGGAAAGCCACTTACCAGGCAACGTAATGGGATGATGCTATGGGCTGACTAATGTCCCTGCAGAAATGGTGCATGATTCATGACGCCCATGTTCACAGCTCACAGCCATCATTTATGCCATGTGTCCTTAGTCTCTCTCTTTCTCCAGCATATGAGTAACACTCCCATAGCAGTCTTTTACAGCTTGGCAAGGTTCTTTGGGTAGATGCGAGATCTTTTATTAGACCAACTAAAATAGTTGGAAAAAAGTTGTTTGCAAGCTTTCAGGCCCAAACCCCCTTCCATGTCCTCAGACCAACACGGCTATAGCCAACAGCCCTCTTTGACAGTTTTATTTTCAGTAGCGAGTGTCAGAAGAGAGTTACAGATGACACTGCCATTTTCTTTGATGCATTAATTGGAGAGTTTTTTGCATTGCACTTTGAAAGGGGAAGTAGAGGAGATTAATTCCTTTGCGTGGCCTATTGCTCTGACAATTGAGGATCTGTATAGCATATAGCAAGAAGACTCTCCCAAAGAGCTAATGGTTCACATGTGTTTGAGGCAATATGCCGGCCGCCACGCCATTCTGTGTCACCATCCAGCACATCTTAAGCTAAGCGGTATAGAAATGGGTGGGAATCGTGATAATTCCTGTAGGTAGTGCTGATGGAAATTGTCTTGTTGGTCAGGGAGCAGTGTGGTCCAAACCACTGCCTTTGCCCAGTGTTTGAATGCACTGGGCTACTGGCAAGACCTATTCAATCCCCACTGCTTGCCAATGACAAGCGTTTTGAAAACCATAAGATTAACCTAAAAACTGCAATTTAATTTTTTTTAAACTAATCAGCATTCTGATGGAAATTGTCTTGTTGGTCAGGGAGCAGTGTGGTCCAAACCACTGCCTTTGCCCAGTGTTTGAATTGCACTGGGCTACTGGCAAGACCTATTCAATCCCCACTGCTTGCCAATGACAAGCGTTTTGAAAACCATAAGATTAACCTAACAACTGCAATTTAATTTTTTTTTAAACTGATCAGCATTGAGGTCTGTTTCCTGGTTTGCTTTGGTTTTGAACTTTAACGGTTAATATTTGCAAGCGCTTTCTGTACAACCACTAGATGTAATAATTTTCTCTTATTATCGAAGTAGATTCTCATTGCCTGAGCCCAGGAGATAATAATTAAAATAGAGAAAGACAAGATTTGCCATTAAAATGACCTGATTCAGCAGCATTGTGGATGAGACAACGTTATAACGTCTCATCCACAGATACATTGATAGGAGAAGCAATATATTGGCCACGGGAGTCAATCTTGGTCAAGACGCCAACTGGACAATGGTTATATTTCCTCTTTTCTTTAGTGTCATACTTTGCCCAGAATGCTTGCCAAGGTTTTACCCAATGTTGCTAAGCAGTTTGCGCATTTAATTGCTGCTTTTCCTGGGGTGGCGTGTATGTGTGTGTGTATGAGCAAAGAGATTAAATGTAGCTAGGGTTCAGTTTAAACCTATACACTTTTGCCCAGGAGTTTCAGTGGGATTGTTGAATAGCTTACTATGGACATCTGCAAGGATGGGGCACTAGTTGCATAAAAATGCTTTGAGATCTCCCGAGCAGGGCATGCATTTTCCTAGAGCATGGCTTTAGGATCTTGATGCCCTGTCCAGTGACTTGCTGGATGCGGGCAAGTCATTTCAGGCCTGCCCGTGTCACAACGCTGATCTCTGCAAAGCCCTTTTGAGACTTGTTGATGAACTACGTTGCAAAAGAGGGTGCTGGTCATTAAGCCTTGTCCCCTGTGCTTGCAGTGACTCTTCGTCCCAGGGTCCACCAGACCGTTGCTCTGCTCCTCTGGCTCATCCCAGACAGAAAGCACTCTGTTCAAAAAATAAATCCTTCGGCGTTCGAGAGGCAGGAGACGGGGTTAAGACTCTGTTTCCATTGGTTGTGTACTTCACTCTGAAAAACTTTTGATGTTATGACTCGTTGTATAATTAAAACTGGTCCAAAATGGCCAGAACCAAGAAAGAAGCACCCCCCCCCTCCAATCCCATATTCTTATTTTAGTACCCAAAGTGTGATCCCCCTGATCGCTCTGATATATTTATTCTTTGGCTGGTATAATGGAGGGAAAAGCTGTCTTGGAAACCCGAAGGGAACAATATCCCCCGCCCAACAAAATCCAGATCTCCGTATTATGAAGGTTTAGTACAAACAAAAATAAATATGGGCCCTTCTCACTGTAATTGAGACCCTATAGAGCCGTCCATTATCCTTTCATCTCCTCTTCAGACTGGCTAATAGTTGCTTAGTGATTACACTTAATGGCATGAAAGCTTTTTAGCTCTGATGCCCTGCTTCTCCTGCCCTACTTCCTTGATGTTTCCTATGAAGATGCTTACTTTTTTAATTCAACTGCCATTTGTCTGCTGTAATTGCGTGGAAAGCGAGTGCCTCGCGTTCCTAGCTGGAATTTCTTTCTGGACCACCGTCCTTGGATGTAGTCCACCACGGTCAGCCCCTCCTCTCTTACTGTTTCTGGATTAAAATCTTCCATGTGGGTGGGACTGGCAAGTGGCATAACATTTTGGTAGGAAAAATAATTCACGAAAACCTATAGGGGGTCGGCTGGCATAGCTGGAACAGGCAGCCCTTCTAGTATAAATGCAGCCTATATTGGAAAAGAAAACATTGCCAAAGTCATTTATCAGTTCCCCAAATGAAATAGTGCCAGCACAAACATTTATGTGCTGTAGAACGGCAGCCATGCGCATACAGTACAGAAATGTTTTGGGTTTTTTAGATATATGAATATATATATTTTATATCTCACGTGCTGCTATGTTGGCAAAAATGTTCAGTGTCTTTCTGGGCCAGGTAGGAGAGGCTGATCCGTGCATTACATACACTTTGGACCACGTGATAAAGCTTTGCTGGCTTAGAGGATGGAAACAAATCCTGGCCTGAAGCAGCATGGCTGTGCTAGGCAGCCAAGGAGTCCTTCTGCTGAGCTTATTTGGTACGGGGAGCTCCTATAACTGTCACCAATAAAGCACAACTCCTTCTGCTTCTCCACTTGGGGACTTCACCAGCAGAGCTGCACTAGGAAAACCTTTATACTGGAGGTGCTGCCCCAATAGTGGGTGTCAGCCAGTGGGTTTCAATGGGGCAGGACATTTATTCCAAGAAGAGGCCTGAGCTCTGCTTCCCTGAAGGACCTCAGAAGCAAATGGGCTACAGAGCTGAAGGGCCACCAAACGGCTCCATCCCCTGTTCAGGGAGCTGGGCATATTTCATGTCCATCTTCTACTAATGACCGGGCAGGTCTACACGTACACACTTACTGCGCAGTAATTTAGGTTACTGCGCAGTAACCAAAATTTACTGTGCAGTACAGCAGCGTGTCTACATGTGCATGTCCTTACCGTGTAGTACCTATGGTGACTTATGCCGACTTGGGTAGCAAGGTAGCAAATTTATGCCCAAGGAGTTCCTATGCAGTAATGCACATGTAGATGCATTACTGTGCAGTAACACTGTGTATAGGCTGACTTGGGACTAACTTTACTCCCAAGTTGGTCCACACACACCGTTACTGCCCTGTAATGGCTGCACATGTAGAAGCCGGCCTAAAAGCGCAGTAAGTTGCTGTGCAGTAAATGCACGTGTAGACACACCCACAGAGCACATGCGTGGAGGACCCTCAGGTGGTTTGGGCTGTGTCTTCGGTACCCAGTCAGCAGGTTACCAGCCCAGGTTTCAATCTCATAGAAGCTTTTAGTCTGCTGTCCACACTGGGCTAGATGTCATAGGGTGAAAGCACTGGCACACTTGAGTGCAAAGAGTGTGCACGATGCAAAGAGGGTTAAGGACAGTGCCAGAACAAGAGCCTGAGAGAGCTTGTGGTGAACACATACCCTTTGATTCAAGGTGCACATTCTTAGCTAGCTCTGTTGAAGGCATCATCCAGAAAGTGTCAGTGTTCAAAAGACAGGCTTATTTCAAAGCTTTTTATCTCTCCGTGCATATTTTTCTGTCCTTGTATCGACAAGTTGGGGAAGTTTCAAAGAAGAATTTCAGTCTTGCTGTCTCGGGTGTATTGATATAGCTGACTCACCACCAATTAAACACTCTTGTGGCCAGAATAAAACCTGCTTGATAGAGATTAAACTGTTTTTAAGAAAAGAGCCCAAGCAATGCCTGTTTTCATCCCTGCGGTTGCAATCCCCAGCAGCTGGAACTGAGGAAAGTTTAGAAATTTGGAAGCATCTGGAGGTGGGGGGAAATGAATGATGGTCTAATGCAAGGCCTCTGCAGGGTGAGAAATGTAAAACTCACTGTCTCTCCCAGCGTTGGGTTTTGTAGATAAACTCACTAGCAAGGAGAAGTATTTTAAATGCTGCTGCTGCTGTTGCTGATAGCAATTTAGTGGCCTGCTCCTACAGTCGACATTCCTTTGGGTCCTGGTCATAAGCAGAGTTGCCAACTATTTGTAACCTCCCTGACAGCCAGTAATCAGGACACAATATTTTAACTGTCAGAGAACTAATATGCACTCATTTTGGGGGGAACGTAGTTTATGCTCCTCTGGGATTCGGGACTTTTCTCGTTATTGTTTGTTTGCTCGCTGCTGCTGTATTCTGCCTTGATAAACTGTTACCGTAGTTCATGTGAAGGCAAAGGAGAGACTGTAGGGCTGCAGGGGTTGCAGCAGACAGGAGTGCCCTGGTTCTCTCGGCAGCTCATGACCCTCGGTCGGTTGGCATCCTGCCCTGGGCTACCACGTTGAGGTGAGGGGGGATGGCACCTTGCCCTTGGAAACACTTAAGATGCATGTTATTTTTCTTGCCGTTCATGAGGATAAAAGCCAAAAATCTTCCATGAAAAACCACCCTCATGCCATGTAGACAGGAGCATGCAGTGAGGGCGTCCTGGCTTAAGAGAAGCTCTAACTTTTCCAATTGAAAAAACAAAGCACACTTCCCAATTAGCTCTATTGCAGAGTTTGATGTCGATGGACTATGGGGGTTTTCACCTTCTGTAGCAGGGGGTGCGACCCTCTACGTGGGCTCTCTTGAGTGTATGTCGACAACTATTTACAGAAGCAGGACGCTGGCTGCCATAGTCTCCTTCCTTTATTTACGACAGTTTAGGGTGTTACAGAGGTGCCGAGTACGTGGGGGCCCAAGAGCCTGGCCCGCTTGGGAAGAGCGCTGTCACCTGAAATGCATAAAACTTTCCACTTGTCCATCATCTTAGCCCCTCCCCCTGCAAAACTAAAAGTCAGCGCCTATGGTGTTATGTCATAGCTGATGGTAATTTTAGAAAGAGTTTAGATTATGGGTTTGTGTGGGATGGTTTGGATAGGGATGATCCTGCCCAGTAGTGGCCGTAGGGTTGTTGGGGCCCTGGGCAAGAGAGTCATTTGGGGCTCCTTAGAGGTACTCGGGTAAATACTAACCCACCACGGTTGCATTGTAGATCTTTTTACTATTCTTTGGGGGAATTAGATAAATAGTTGAGTGTTCAAATGCAAATACAGACACTTCCTTGCAAAAATGTCACTCTAAAAAAAAAAATTGTTGCAAAATTTTGGGCCGCCCTAAAGCGTGGGGCCCTGGGTGCTCACCCGGTTTGCCCTCCTCTAAGACCACTACTGTCCTGCCTCAGGAAGGGAGTTGGACCAAATGAGGTCTGGAGGTCCCTTCCAGCCCACCTTCTCTATGATTTGAGGGTGGTGCGCACCAAGGTGGTTTCCCATGTGAATTCCCAAGGTTCAGATTGAGGTTAGACATGGAAGAGGATGGCAGGAGCGAAGTGATGCGGGTGCTACTTAGACTTGCTGCAGTAGACTGTTGTCTTCATGTAGAGCATCCCCTCGTTATCTGGAGGTGCGGGGGTCCCTCCTGTGCACATGTCACCGTTGTTCAAGAGTAGAGGACTATTACGCATGCCACGGCGTTCTGTCAACCTGCTAGACAAGAAGCCCAGCCTGTCTGCCAACGAGTGTTTTACTGATCATTATAGGCATTTGTCAACATTATGGGCTGCTGTCTGCACCACTAATAAATGCCCAGAGTTCCTGCTAGAATAAATGGCTTTTTCCAAGAAGAGGTATATTTAATGAAGAATGAATAGCATGGGTTGAAACAGTGGCACGGCTGGTTATTTTTATCAAATGGTTGTAAATGACGTGGAGCAAAGGGACGTGCCCTGGAGGAGGAGGCCGCCGCGCCTGGTGCGCCAGGGTATTTTGGAGCAGGACAGGCAGCTAGGTCTGCTGCCCGGCAGGCCTCTTTGGGGAGGCATGGAGGAGAAAATAAATTATTCACTAATGTCGCAAGATAACTTGCTTTGGCAAAGAAATTTTCCTTTGCACCGATGCTTGCAGTCCCTTTATAGCTGCACTTGTGGGGAAGTGAGGGTGATGGCAAGTGGTGACCAAAGATGGTTAAGCAAATTAAGAGACAACTGAAAAGGCAGAAGATTGTACGGTGTCCCTTTTTAATGCTGCTGTTTAAGGAAGTCAGGTCTGAGTGATATTCGTAGCGTATCGTGGCCTGGAAATACCCTGATCGCTTCGTTTATTTTACTTTGTTTTGTTTTGTTTTGTTGGTGCTTTTTAAGGATCGTTTTTGTAGCTACTGGGATGTGACGTGTTAGAGCAAAGTCGAACATATGTGAAAATGGGAGAAACAGAAGTTTGCAATCCACACACAGAAATACTGTAGCTTATAAAGAAGCCAGAATTTGGGACTAAATTGCCAAAAGAAAGGTCTTAAAGGACATCATTGCTGATCTCCGTGTGTGGAGAAGTGCACAGAGGCTGTGGAGGTCTCATGCATGTATTTTTTTTTTTTTTTTTTTTAAT
>NW_005842257.1:0-26503 GCF_000455745.1 Alligator sinensis | reverse complement strand
TTTTTTTTTTTTTTTTTTTTTTTAATCTCAGCGATTACATGGATGCTGTGTGAACGACAAAGATGATTTTTGAGAGGGGCCCCTGGCTAAAAGCTCTGGGGTTTTCTGGCTGTTAATGCCCTTATAAAAAAGAAATGTGATGCTGTGCACCTTTCTCTTAAGCGATTCCCAAATGATCCACCTTCCTCACATTTCCCACGTGTCTTGTAGACCATTAGCAAATGTGGTATATGTTATGCAGAAAGAGTTGGGGACCTAGTGCCAATGCTTGCAGCTGCCCACACCTTGACCCCTCCTTTCCCTCTTAATTAATGCATACCCATTTTTGTTATGCTTCAGGCGCAACGTACACCTATATGCATAAAAGACCCCCTTAAATACAAGGATGACACAGAAATGTGCAGTAATACAGGGCTTTGCTCAAGTATAAATCCTCCTCCATGCTCAACTCTCTCTTTGCATTTAAAGACCAAACCAAAGCAAGCCTCCACTCCCTCTCTTCTGGAGACGCTTGCTGTATCCCGAGATGCGCCAGGCCGACTGGGGAAAGATCAGCGACAGAGGACTGCTAGGCTGCTAGCTTCAAGCTGTAATATAATGCGGCTTGTAAATCTGAAATCCCAAGGCTCCTTAAAAAGACCATACAAGCCAGGCTTCTCCAACGTCGCCGCAGTTGTGTTTGATATGAATTGAAATGCGACCTGTTATGGGTCAGTGGCTCAGTAGCCCAAGGGAAGGCAGCTCCAGTGGCTTATCTGTTCCAGTGCTCAACTTATATGTACAATGGTTACATAATTATTGACAAAAACAAACTGGTTTTTATTGTTCTAGCATGCAAAATATTGGACCGTTGCAGGTTTAATTGCAGATCTTCTGCAGGAGAAGGGTGTCTGTATGGAAAGGAAGCTATTCTGCATGAGCAGGAAATCTGTATTTAGCAGTATTGCAGCAGATTGGGAGGTGAGACCTTATTGTCACATCATTTGTCCCTCATTTATAATCTCTTTACAAGTGGGTAAAACAATATTAAATGTTTTTAGAAGGCAGGGTTCCTAACCCCACTTTAATCATTTTTCCATAGTCCTTTAAGCCCCTTGGGTGAAATGTGAAGCATAAGCATAGGCACCTAATCTTTTAAATTAGAAACACACGGTGACATTTCCTTCTCTAAAATACTGTGGCAGGGAGTTCCCTGCGTTTTGTGCACATCATATTGTAAAAACACCGTTTTCTCTTTAATAATTGCAATGGTATGAAGCTCCGTCTCAGCACGAGCAATGGGAATAAACTCAGCCCCATAGTAACGCACCAACTTCCATCACCGTGAAACTAATTTTAAAAATCCACATCAAAATATCGAGGGAGAGAGTAGAGATAAGTGCTCAGAAACATTGTCTTGAAAGGCAGTTTTGAACTTTAGGGGGAAGAATCGTAAATTCATCTGTTTAGGATTTAAAGAAAAAAAAAAAAAAACACAACCCCAATAAGTAGCTGCCAAGCAAAGTAACAAATCTGTCAGATTTAAAATGAGCTAAATGCATTTTTTGTGAAGGAAAGTAGCTGTATCATCTCCATAACGACCGGTTCATGCCGCAGAAGGGAAGCATGACACCTTCCCTAATCATGCTGTTCAACATTAGAAACAATGATAACATCCCCTAGCTTTATGTCAGCTGGGATATATGACTGATTTTTCAATTAATTTGAAAGCTGCTGTTTTTCATGGTCTTCTTTTCCTCATAGTGCATGGATTTACTATGAACAAATACGGCTACAACCTAAAACCCTATGAACAAATAAGCACTTTATCAAAGAAGGAGATCAAGTTTGTCTAGCATTGGGTAGATGAAGGGAAGGCAGGGGGGATAGTGTATCTGGACTAAAGCAAGGCTTTTGACAAAATCTCAGGTGACCATCTCATAAACTGAGCAATCGTGGACTAAACAACTTTTCTATGGTGGATAAATGATTAGCTCGATAGCTGCAAGCAAAGGGTAATTATAAATGGAGCCAATGTTGGAGTGGCTGAGGTCTTGAGTCCCACAGGGGGTCTGCCCTGGTCCCAGGGCTGTTCAGTGTGTTCATTAATAATTTGGGTGGTACAGTAGAGAGCTTCTTGAGAGAACTTGCAGGTAACGTGGAACTGGAAAGGATTGCAAACGCATTGGAGGTCAGGAGCGTAAGCGAGAAGGATCTTGGCGGGCTGGAGCTAACAGGATGAAGTTCGGGGCTGACAAATGCAAGGTGCTGCACCTCGGGAAGAATAATCAAAAACTTACAGTCCAAAATAAGAGGCGCCTGGCTGGATGGCAGCACTAGGAGAAGGATCTGGGAGTCTTGGTGGATAACAGACTGTGGGTGCAAACAGGCGTCCCCTTTGCTGGGGTGTGTCTGCAAATGCCAGTGAAGCGGATCAGCTGTGCTGGGGCACGTCTCAGCACGACTGATCCCACTCCAAAGAGTCCATCTGTTTATACCCTAAAAGTCTACAGCGTGAGATAGCCATGCAAAAGGCAAATGTGGTTTTAGGCCATGTCGATAGGATCATTAGGTGCAAAACACGGGAGGTGATAGTGCCTCTACTCTGCACTGGTTACGCCTTATCAAGAGCGGTGCACGCAGTTTTGGGCCCACATTTTACAAAAGGATATGGGGAAGTTAAAGAGGGTCCTGAGCAACAAAAATGATAAAGGGTTTGGAAGGCAAGTCACATGAGGAAATAGTGAAGGAGCTAGGCGTGTTCATTTTGCAGGAAAGGGGTGTAAAAGAGGACAGGATAGCGCTCTTCAAATATCCACAGGGATGCCGTAAAGAAGGGGGGAGACCATGCTGTTTCTCTCTAGCTGCATTTGAAAGGGATGATTTGGGTTGGACTAAATTACTTCCAGAGGACTCTTGCATCCCTCCTTTTGATTCCTGTCCAAAGCATGATTAACGTATCCTTTCTCTTAAATGCTGTCTGCAAGTAAATCTTACTGGAAATACCAATTCTTAATAAATGTTTACTCTTTGGCACTCAGTCACACAGGTGTTGGAGACCAAGGTGGTTTTGTTTTAAGAAGCTTTCATTATTTGCCATCTCCCACTGAAGCTACATAACCTTGAGACCCCAGTGCAAGGGTGGCCAGAAGCCCAGCTGCACGGCACGCCATTGTAATATGTAACATGGGCAGGGAAGGAAAATACAGCTGGTCTAGGTATTATAAAAGCAAAGCATTCAGGGGAAGGAAAGGGACGAAGTATTGGGAGCTGGTCTGCCGGTAGATGCTCTCATTCGGTTTTCATGGTGTGACCTGATCCGCTTGATTTAACATGCAGGTACCGTGCCAAAACTTAGGTGGAACTTTTTCTAGATACATGGAGCAGGTAGCAGTGTTGCTCCCCCTGCCCACTCCAAAAATCACCCTCTGGACCCCTACACAAAAATCAGCTCTCAAAAGTGAGATTTAAAACCCCCCCTAAAAACATATGATTTGCTTTAAAAAAAAAAAAAAAAATCTCATATTGGGTTCTTGCTGATTCTTCCACTTTCAGACCCATTAGAGCTCATTCATTCAGGTCACTTTCCAGCTTTCCTTTTCACCGAGGATAGCAAAAAATCTCCCTATTTATTTGGCAGGTACCCAGGTTGTAGCCGTATTGGTCTAGAGGAAAAGGCAATCAGGACTCGTAGTAGAGATGATGCCTTTTATTAGACCAACAAGATTTTTGCAAAATAATTTCTTTAATTGCAAGCATTTGTGCCCGAAACTTGCAATTGAAGTTTTTTTCTTTTAATTTGCAAAAATCTTGTTGACCTAATAAAAGGTATCATCTCTACTATGAGTCTTGATTGCCTTATTTCTTTGACATAAAGTCTAAGGTGCTCACAGGACTACTCCTGCCCAGGGGTAGGTGTCAGGCTCTTGAAAGCGCACCTGTTGTTGTGGATGTTGGCTGAGTGCAGCGCCCAGCACTTGCATGCATCTTTGTAAATCATCCTCTAATTGACCAGAGAGGTAAGTGCTGCTGGAGGCACAGCCGACACCTGCATTTTCTTCGAAAGACAAAGTCATCTTGAAAGAAGAGCAGCAGCTCATGTGTTATTGTATCAGAAAATGTCTGGGCATCTCTTTTTATAACCATCAGTTTAAATGATGTTACCTGTTCTTCACGTTCAAATATAACACCCTAACGGGAAGATTAATTTGAAGTCCGAGAAGGCCTTTAGTCTATTCAGCATGCATGCGTTTTATGTATGAAATCTTGGCCCATTTAACATGGTTTATAGGTTTTGTTCTAGGCCAGACGGAGCCATTAGATGGTCAGGCGTGACCTCCATATGAAATGGATCGGAGATTTCCATCCAGTTCCTCCTTGTTTTCAGACTTTAGGATTGACCTCTGAGTTTTTAAAATAAAACAAAACTAAGCCCAGACTTACTAGAGGAATGTGACTGCCCGCACCCGGTGGAGTCGGGCGTTTTCTTGCACATGCAGCAAAAATAAACTACCTCGGAGCTGAACGTTTGTAAATGTCTTGATCTCAGCCGAAAATGCGACGGTCGTAGATGATTGCTGTATTGTTTCGTATTTATTGTGTTCAGCAAAACAGATTTATTTAATTTACTTTTGCATAAAATAGAGAGGGGATGCATGCTTTTATATGCTGGATTATATTTTGTCTGTCATCTTGCCCCGTTTGGAAGGTGGCCTTGTGAAACGTGGATGCCAGGGGTGGGGTGCAGAGTTCGGTAGCAAGAAAGCTTGGAGCAATACCATTATTTTATTTTAAATTAGATTATGCAACCAGCATTCATCAGCTCAGTGCACTGATGCACTTTTTACATAACAGGCCTAGAATGGTGATTGTGATGCCATCTGTCAGAAATTTGAACTCCCATCACTTTGTAGTGGGTTTCATGAGGGTGGCAGGCAGATGAAAGGAGCATGAAAAAGGAAAGCTCAAAGAAGCCAAAAGGAGCGCTGACTTCCTTACTATGAAAATGGGCCAGATTTTTAAAGCCCGCTGTGTTGATTGCATAGGAATTTTTAGGCGCTGAATTGAAAAGATGGATTTAATTTTTAATTTTTGTTCTTTAAAGGGAAAAATCCTGCAGTGGAAATTATAATGTAATTTATGAAAGCTGGGATTTTCAAAAGAGGCCAAAGAAACCTTTGCTTGCTCAGCCCCCCGCCCAGTGATTTTCAAAGAGAAAATGGGTGTCTTTGAAAAATACCCCTGTATTCTCCAGCAAAAATCCAGCCCACATTAGTTACACACAAGTTATACAGAAGTTGGCCAGATTTATTAGGCAAAACACTCATTTTCTTGTGTGGCCAACTGTGCTGCTTTTGGTATTTTTTCAATTCATTTTAATTAAAGGGTGGCTGTCAGACTTTCTGAAGTGCTCTATTATCATAAGCAGCCCGCTAATGAGTACCTGGGGAGAAGAGTAAATGTGCTTCAATGTTAAAGTAGATTTTCAGTTCATAGGAGGTCAGCTGGAGCATTTTAACACCACCCAGGCCATTGCGGTGGCTACCGTGCAGCTCTGCTGTGCTAGGGACTATAAATATATTGTTTTCACCATCTTTAGTCCTCCTTTTTATATATATAACCGCTCCAATTTTCTGAAGCAGGGGGAAAAAAAAAAATTTATTTATTTATTTATTTATTTATTTATTTTTTTCTGCTTCAGAAAATTGGAGTTGGATTCAGTGCAGTGTTTAGGTTTCACAGTTTCAGGGTTTTCATGTTTTCTGCCCACCTTCCACCATGCGGTGTAAAGAAGTGAACTTTAGTAACTGATAATATAAAATAGGCTCGTTGCCAGATCTCTCTCATGGTGCATCCAAAAAATAAGTGTTGATTCTCACTTTCAGTTGCCTGTCCGTCACTTCGAATTCTCATTACTACAAGTGATCTAGAAAAGGGCTCTGCTTACATATTGAAAATTAAACACGAGCGTGCGTACGTTTTCGCACGCGTCGTGCTACGTGGGCTAGCCGTGTTGCAGATTGCCACGGCGTGGGTCAGTGTAGACAAGTCTGGAGGAGTGGGCTTGTCACTGATTTCGGTGGCTGGATGTACAAACATCTGCTGCAGATCTAATGCGTTGGTATCAACATTGGGGTTTGAGAGATGTCTGTCCTCTGTTTTCTTCTCACTGTGATTTTCATAGAGTCATTTCATAGACATTAGGGCTTGAAGGGACCTCGGAAGATCATCGAGTCCAGCCCCAAATTGATTTCTCTCTGCATCTCTCAAAGTGCTATCCTATATAATGAAATCCAGAAAGCTAGAACTGGTGGTTCCAAAGTGATACCTTTGATCAAACAACTAATAAATCGATCTAATAAAACTAATAGTTGGTCTGATCAAAGGTATCACTTTGGAACCACCAGTTCTAGTTTTCTGCTAGAAAGTTTTCTAGCTTTTTGTCTCAGACCAATACGGCTACCAAATGCATCCCATACTATATAATTGCTTTTTGTTCCCCAGATAAAGTGCACAATATCAGGGGACTCGACTGCCTTCCTCCTGTTATAACAGCATCATGGTATAATATTGTACCAAAGTGTACAAAAACTACAATTCTACCATTACAGCATCTCTTTCTTGCTGTCTGCAAATAGCTGAGTATTAAACGAAGGTTTTCAGGATGTCACGAGTACAGTATATAATTAATTATTTGGTCCAGCAAACACATGTATCAGTTGTCATTTGGACTTGTTCAGCAAAAGTTTGTCTAATGTGGCTGTGTGCACCTACATGGGTGGTTTGCAAAGTCTGATGCTCATTCAGGACACTTTAAGTCGCTTTTGCTGTGCTGTCGTTGTCTGCCCTGCATTTCCTTCCCTCTGATGATGGGCTTCTTGGACAACCTCCGAGCAGCAAACAACATAATGAAGTTATGCCGAGGGCTGGATGGACCTGGAAGGATGAAGTCTGGGGGAGAGAGAGCGCCGAAGGGAGATGTCTTCTGCTCTGAGCATCCCAAATCTCCACCTCCTACAACCCAAACAGATGGCCAACACCCCGGGTGCCTTCTCTCTGCACTGGGGGAACAGTTCACACCTAAGGACCAGCGGAGTGTAAATCAGGAATGCTTTGGCTGAAAATCAGGAGCAGTTGGTTGCCAGGTCTCTCAGCCTGCTGGGAAGAAGATGAGAAGTTAAAGGGAGCGCTGTCTGTTGTGACCTGAATATTTTTCACAGTGAGACTTGTTTGCAGCTCAAAACGAAACGTTTTGGCCCCTTCTGCAGCGAGCTCTCAACAAGGTGTCCCCTGTTCAAGCCGTGTCCCGTGGAGAGGGCTCCTGCTGTTTTTAAAAAGCCAGCGTTGGTGATGAGGTCTGATATAACAAGGTGAACTGGAGTAAAAAGATGGTGAGAGACGGAGCAAGCTTTCCTTCTGAAGAACCACGTCTGCCCTGCCTCTCCTGCCGCAATCATGAGGCTACTTGGAAATGCAAAAAACCTACTAAATGTCACTTTTGTGGATGAATTTGCTGCTTGCCTCATTGTAGGCTGGGCCCCATATTGAGCATTTGCTCCATAAATCAGTGGGTAATGCCTTGTTCGACTGTCAGGGCGACGGGTTTGCTTTTTGGCAGAAGCTGAGGGACAACGAATGGAGCCACTGCGGTAAAAGTAGCTCCCAGGATCCTCCGAAATGTGTGCCGACCATACCCAGTGACAATTAAACTCCTCTTCCCCCGCTCTGTAGGTCCTTCTTTAAATATTCAGAAGCCAAATAACAGTGAAAAAAGAGGAGTTTTCAGTGGAAAATGTATAATTGGAACTTTGTGCTTAGCGTGTTAAATAAACCTCTTGGCCTGTGTTTAATTAGCTGTTATATATTAAAGGATCATTGTTGTCTTTCTGGCATCCCAGGAGGTTACCTGCGATACCGTGCCTGTAAGGCTATTCTAATTCTTCACCAGATTCGCAAATGCATCTGTAGTTATACCAGAAGCATCTAGTAGGAAAGGATTAGAGTTTAGGAGACGTGCCTGGGTGATCAGGTCTCTCTGCTGGGCATCAGAAACCTTAATTGGCAAGGCCAGGTTGTGCTGCACCGTGCTTGCGTAGATGCAAATTGTTCCTTTATTGCCGCAACAATAACTCGAACGGCTCTATATTAGGAGGCAAATGGAGTGAATACTTCCCAGTCATTTGGGGAAAGGGCCGCATATAAAAAGCCACGCGTGAAAGCAAGCAGAACATCACAAATTTGGGGCTCGTTATGGGTTCACACTGATAGGAGTCTGCCTTGTTCTGAAATGAAGCAAAACAAACCAACATGAAAGTACTTCTTTTGCATGCACGGGCATAGTACTCCAACTCTTTGGATTGATCCTTCCTGCCACATAATTACTCTCTAATGGCTTGTCTGTGAAAGCAGGACAAAAGGGTTAAATACTTTCTGCAAAATTTAAATAAATGCAGGGGGTAATTTTTTTTTTTTTTAATGACTAGCTGCCGGCTTCAAAGGGACTTTTTTTTTTGTGCATTCTGGAAACCAAATGGAAATGGCTTTTTCATTTGCTTTTGGGGCAGGCAACTTAAAACGCTGAGTTTGTGATTCAAATGTAAAAACCTCCTGCCGACGCGGACAGCTCTGGCTGCAAGCTGTCCAGGGATGAATGGTGGTGCTCCCCATTCAACACCGCCTGTCTGTCCTCCTGAGGCTCTTTTATGGCAGAGAGGCCTTAGGTGAGGAATGACTTAATTCTGTTCCTGTTTCAGAAGATGATGGTGTGCTCTGCACAAACCCTCAGAAATTAAGCTTTCAGTCACGCTGTGCCGTGTAGCATTGTCAGCCACAGCATGAAACCCAAAATGAAGTTAGAACAGATAACCAGCTGCACGCTGAAAATCAAACGTGGGACAGAGCAAGGACCTGAGACTCGCGTCTGGTTTCTCTCTCTGTGGATGGAGAGAGATGTCGCTTCGTCTGCACAAACTGCAACATCTGGGTGACATTAAAGTGCCTTTGTGCGACACGGCGGTTTAATTCAGGGTAACATTAGCCTGTGCATCTAGCTCGGTCCTCGGTAATCTGTTAGGCGACTCCGTTTTGTTATCAGATTTTGTTTTCCTGAGGATTACGCAGCATTTGGAGCCCATCGACTTACTACACTGACACTTCATTAATAATGTGCATTAGTAAAGTGGCATGGCTTGAACGAGGAACAGATGCGGTGGCTAATTGTATGTAGAACACAGCAAGGTTTGGCTATTTGAAACATGTAAACCCAACAAAAAAGCCTCCCAAACCAAATTCAGTCTCTTGCGTTGAAGGAGCATCGACTTCAAGGCTGCTGCGAAAAGCAGCAAATTAAAGAAATTAGGGGCTTGGAAGAGCTTTGTTTGTGCCTGCAGTTGGCCTTGAGTACCTGCGTGTGAAGGCAGATGGAGACGGGGATGAAACCACATGTCAGGCTTTAAGGGCACACTTAAATTCTGCATGGTGGGATGGGACACCTGGAGTAAAGGGTCGCCCTGTGTGGGGAGGGGAGGAGATGATGGGACAGCAAGCATTTTTGGAAAAGGGGAAGTTTTTAACACGGCTACAAGGCCTTGCTGCCTTGGGGTCCCCTTTGGGAGGAGCAGCGTCATCTGCGCCAACTATCACGATGCTACCCAAACGGCGATGGATCTTAGAGATGCAAACAAGTGACTGGTCGCTGCCATCCATAAGGAGCCTGTTTGTGCTCCAGGTGACGGCCAGCATCACCTATTGGGCACAAGGCAACGTGACCTCCCCGTCCCCAGAAAAAGGAGAAAAGAAATGAGATTGTGGACTGGGAAGGGCATTCCCTGGGCCATTGGACCAAGCCCACTGCCGCTGCAAGAAGTCCATCTTGATCTTCCCTTTCATGAAGTTACCAAGCTCTGGGATTAAAACTAGTATGGGTTCTAGCCTTTGCCACCTGGTTTTGACCCACTACACTCTTGACAAGTTTTTTACCATGGTGGGAGTCTCGGGCCAGGTTCACGCTCGGGATATTTCTTGCAGATCCAGGTTAGTCGGTCCATAGCTCTTGGTGTGGGAGTTGTGTATGTGTTGGCACGACCTGTTTAAAAGCAGACAAATTGCACGTATCCGCCTGTACTCTAACAATCTGTTACTTTTTAATTGCTAAAAAGGCAGTGCTTTTTCCATGAAGAATTGTTATGCATCTTTGATCAGAGGGAAGTGGTCTCTCTTGCAAGATCATTAGTTGGGGGCAGGGAGAGAGGTGGGTTCACTGGCTTGAAAAAGGCCTTGTTGTTGCTTTGGGACGTTGGCTCAGACCTGATGGGTAAACTGCTGCAATGACTAGTTTTGCAAGGGTTTTTGTGTAATTAATCATGTCTTTGTAGAAGGACAGAAAACAGAAATTAAGGAGACTTATTTATTCTAGGCTCCTGCATCATCCGTCAAGATCTATCAAGGCCTTTCTATGTCCCTATCAACATCTTTCAAGGTTTTGGGTCTGATTCTCCTCTCATGCGAGTAGAAGTCCTTTGATTTTAAAAGAATTGCCTCCAATTTAGGCTGGCGCGTGTGAGAAAAGGGAATGCAGCCCTTGTGTCAAATTCCCTAATGTAACTGAAAAAAGGAGAAGACGGAAACGTTTAGAAATGTGCATGGCCTCATTGTGTAGAATATTCCCCAAAGAAGACAGTATAATGGCAACAGGGTATGTTTCTGTATCGACTCATTATACAGTGGAAAAATCTTAAATGGAGCAGATGGAAAAAAAATTGCTGTTGCATCCAATAGTCTATTGAATCGAAGGACTATCAGTTCCCAATGGAAAATAATGACCTTGAGTTTATTTTTCTTAAATCGTTTTCAGGAGTGCTAAAGCGGGGATCCGATTCAAATGAAATGCTGCGGCTTGGTTCAAACAAACCTGTGGAAAAATGGATCCCCTCCCCACCGTTAATCTCAAGGGACTTTTCCATAAGGGTTGTATTTCACATTTTGGTGATTTGGCCTTAATGATCAGAATAGCAAGTCTGATGCACGGACTTTCTACACACAAAAGCTTCAGGATCAGCAGTCTGATGTTTCTTAAAGTGCCTGATTTGATTGTGCCTGGACTCCTTAATTGCCCAATTTTTGTGTTGTCTTCTGGTGCCATCAGTTGGTACAGTATTGTGAGAGAGTGAGTGAAAAACAGACTGCAAATAATGGAGCTGTAATGGGTAGCAGCCACTTTCCACGAGACTGCCGTAATGAGAGCTGTTCCACTACAACAACCTCGATAAGAGACATCGGCTCATAAAAAATTAGTGCCACTGACCTCCAAACGACAGCCCATCATGTGGCATTCGAGAGTATCTTTGTCTATAGCTCGCCTGTTTTCTCAGCCAGATGATTCTGCATGGGGGGGGATCTTTTATCTTGGTACTAACTTTTATCAGAGATTTGGGCTCCGTGGCTCCAGAAGCAGAGCATAAAATGTGGCGTGACCCTCTGCTAAGGAAGCTGTAGAGAAAACAGCCAAGCAGGGAGAGAGATGGCAATTTTTTGTTTTTGTGTTTTTGGAATAGCATTGTAGGATGTTCTTGGGTCCATGATTTTGCCAGTTCCATAGTATTTGATGAGTTCACCTTGCCTTTCAATTTGGCTTCCAATGATGTAACATTGACATCTTTCCCAAGTCTTTGGGAATGCTTCTCGTCTTGCCAAGTTAGTGCAAGGGGAGGGTGAAGCCTAGCTCTGAGGAGCTGCATTTGATCTGAGCCCGTTGGGCTGATTGTATACTTTTCCCGAAGTGAATGCCACCATCTGGAGAAAGCAGGGTCCCTTTTTGCTTGCAAGTCCTCAAGATGACAATGAGGTGGTTCTTAGGGTAGCTTAAGCCAGGCCTATAAAGGGCTCTCAAGATGCATCCAGAAATGACCAGCACAACCTTGGTAGTCAACTGGAAGTCGGCTTGGAGAACAGTGTGCTCCCAGGGCCTTTTATATTGTGCAGACAGGCTGATGCAGCTCCTTTCGCTATGGTTTCCAACTCCGACTGGGAGTTAGGACCTCATAGAGCAGTGATGCTCAGCCGTTCGGCCCTGCGGGCTGGACGAGTGACGTGGGGCTGGTCCACAGGCTGGGTCGTGCATGGGGCTGGACCTTGCACCATCTGGATCCTGCCTCAGCCTTGCACATCTAATGTAGCGCGCAGGGCCGGGCTATCCTCGGGGCTCTCCACCGCCATGAAAATTTGGCTGGCAGGGAGCGGCAATTGCCACTTCCACTGATCCCTTACCACCAAATTTCTGGACTCGGGGAGCCCTGTGGCTGGATGATGCAGCTCCACGGGCTGCATCCAGCCCGTGGACCAGGGGTTGAACACCCCCCGCCGTAAAAGAGCACACAGACAAGCCAGTATCCTGTCGCTTATCAGCTTTGGGAGACTGTGCCCGAAATACCATGCTGTAGGAAATTATACTTCTAACTGCAAGTAGTTAAGAGCTTGGCTTAAGCCCCAAGTCATCTATGGATGTAATGAAATACAGGGGTATAGCAGTAATAAGGACATTCAGCGTAAGAGCTATAACCAGCGATGCTATTAGTGAAATGAAGCCGAACAATTGCTAAAGACAAAAGAAAAGAGAAGAAAAGTGTGAGTTTAGCACAACTAGCAAGGCCGGGTGATCAAGCTGCCTTTTTACTGCTTTGTTATATAAATATCGATGCCTCATGTGAAGTCGCATACATTTATCAACTAATCTTGGGTTGGGCTTTCAAAGTCTTAAACGAATATGGGATATTTTGGCCCATCCAGATACACTTAATACATATATGATTCATCACAAACAGTTTTGGGTTGCGGCTTGTACTTATGGAAGGCTAATTATTATGACAACAATTATTCGTCTGAGCAGCACATCACCTTAAATCAGTTTTATCTGCTGATATCTGTGCACCAGACTGCCTGGAAAGATGGTATCATTTAATTAAAGCAGGAACAAACAAGAAGATTAATGTAATCTGTAGGGGACTGGGACGGAGGGGTCTGCATTCTGCTTGGATGCAGAGTGAGTATGCGTGTGGTTCAATGGATGCTCAGATTTAGAAAAAGAAACTGTTTAATACATCTGGCAAATAATGGACTGTAAATACTGGATGTCAAATATGAATGGTTCTCATTTACATTTAAATAGTTTAGGTTTCATTGAGAACGCATCCTGAATAACAGAAGACCATTCCATTATTGCAAACATTGCTTTTAATGAAAGCAAATACCGCTGCCACAGGTACTAATTTGCTGCACCTAGTGATCTGTTTCCAAATATTGACTTCCATAAATGGCCTTTATCAGAGCCGTTCGTAAAATATTTGGCACTGGAGAGTGGAGACTGTCTCTCTATTGGTCTGGGTTGAATTTGTTAATCGTCATTATGTCTATAGCGCCGTAAGTTTGCTCAGTGCTTTGCAAACACCGGGCGAGGCACGTTCCTCTCCCTTGAGGATTTACGTTCTGTGAGGAGTCAAAAGACGAGATGAGACGTGGGGCAAGAGTTCAGGGGAAGGAGGATTTGTGTAGGTTTGGGACCCGAAGGCAGGGAAAGCTGCAAGAACGGCGAATCCAATGGGACTGCTGGAGTCAGAGACCCCACCATTGGTGTTTTAACACGGTGAATGCTCACCTGCCTTTTGCCAGTGCTTGAATTTCTGCTGCAGCCGGTTTTAAGTCTGAATGATTTTCTCATACTGAACAAAAGGAAGTTTCTCTACTGTGCCTTCACCAGCGTGAAAGGTTTATCAGCTCTCTGGGCTGTGCTTGCTCGGAGGTGTTCTTATGTTGCTAGGAATATAAAGCTGGTTTCTTGCAACTGGTCGGCTCTGGATGGAAAGCTGAACGGCTTCGTGCTACTAAGCCAGCCCTGGTGGCCTATCATCCTTCATCTTCATGCATGCTTCTCATTTGGCCTTCATTGCAAAATGTTCAGCTTCTCCTCCTCTTCCTTCTTCACACCTTCCCCCAGCTATTCCAGGAATACCCTGCTTCATTGCAACCAAGGGAATTTGTCTGGTCTCCCCAGATTTCACTAGTCAGTCGGTGAGGAATGCCATGCTCCCCTTTGTGGGGAGCTGAGCCTTGCTAACTTACTAATTTGTCTTGTTCGTTATATCTGAATAAAGTGTGTTGAGTGTGAACATTGCCCCCTTCAACAAGAAGAATTTCAGTAATGAGTGTTCAGTTAAATGCTTGCCAATAGTTTCTCCCTGCCATATGCATCTGGTCTTGAATCTTCTTTCTCTTGGGACTTTGCTTTTTAAACCAGCCCAGTCTCAGGAGTACAAGAATAAAAGCAGCTTTCTAACCCCTCTCATGCCAGGTACATTTCCAGATCATTTAAGACATGGATATTCCTATTCTCTCCAAGAAGCATAGAGCGGCACCATAGTTGGGCAAATAAACTGTGCTCAGTTGTTGAGCCGTTTGAACATGCCGGCTACCCACCTCTAAGCCAGGTACACAGCTTCAGCTTTTGGGGATTCACAGTTTATCAAACACATTTTGACTTTTCATATCTTTCTAGACATCCATCAGAAAGACTCCTCTACTTGACTAATCTGTAGATAAGGGAGCACATGAAACTCCTGCTTTGTTTTCAGGACACATGGTGTCTAGATCGGGCATGCCTGCAACGTTGTTGATTTTTTCCTAAACCTCCACTGTAGTCCAAGTAATGAGTTGTTTTTCCAGTTCATCTAACGATGGATGGTTTCTTTAGGACTTTGTTTACCAGGTTCCCATTGGAAGCAAATTTTTGTTGCTTGGCTATAAATCTCAGCAGATGGGGTATTTAAACACTGCCACTGTTTATAAGCGAGTGAGAATAATGCCATTAGGACATTCTACCTTGCCTTTGCGTGCAGGGATGCCAGGATACTTCTTCAACATTGCGGACAGTCATGGTTGATGGATCGGACTTCCTGTGGGCATAGGAAGCACCTTTTAATGAATAAATCTCTAATTCTGCTAATCAAAGCAAGAGTTTGCAAAGAGAAGTCCAAGATGCAGGGCTAAATTAAAGGGAAAGAAAGACTTATTCTTTGCTTGAGCAAGTTGTTTTGTAAGTGTTCCTGAAACTTTTGTTCAGTATACTGAGGAAAAGGATATAGAGTAGGGACATAAATGACACATTAACTACTATAAGTGATTGGAAACCAGTTCAAATCTGTAACATAAGTTCAGTGCACATGGACCGCTTTCAAAATGGCTTAAACCGGGATGCATGTAGCATCGCACTTAACTGATTTTAGGTTAAAGAGGTTTATTGAAGTTGTGTCCCAGTTCCTCTCCAGATTCAAGTTAACTCATAACCCCCCAGCATCCCAGGATGCTTTGCAACTCTCCCATGCAAAACCCACCTCAAAGTGTGGGCAGGCTAGCTTTGGCCCAGGCTGTCTGCTCCAGCTGAGCGGGGAGGCATGCTCTAGCGCCCCCCGGCTTCTGGCTTGGGCCACTGCAGGTGGCTGCGTTTCCAAAATCAAAAGTGAATGTCTGTGCACTTGCTTATTGGTTCAATCCACGCAGCTTAGACTAATCTGTGACAACTGAATCAATTAAGCCTCGGGCTTTTTGACTGCCTGTACTTAGCCATAGTGTTTAGTAAGTGGAAAGGTAAGACTGGAGCCTTTTATTTCCACTCTTTGGGCCCCTGGAACATTTGTGTGTTGGCTAAATGCCAATGAGGGAGTGTTTGCGGTATGCCAAAATTATGCAGCATTTTTACAGGTTAAGTGTTGCATTGTATTGGGCTGAATTTCTTTGCCTTCTGTGTACCAGAAAGCCTGTTTTTTTTTCCCCCTTTCCCCACCTCCCTCCTCCATCCAAGAAGACATGCTCAGGGGCAACCAATCTAGAAGACAGGTAAATTACTAACACAAAGTACTAGTAAAAAGACTTTTCATAGGTTGTGCAGATTTTTCTTGAAAACATAAAGAAGTACCATAACAGATGAACCAGTCCAAGTCCAAAGAATTCTCAGGTAAGACTCAAATTTCTTAAGGTTAGTCCAGGACCCTTTATTCCCAGAGTGAACATTACATATGACCTATGATTAGGCATTTAAAAAGGGGATGAAGTCTCATTCAAGCAGTCCTAATCCCAAAATAATCCTGCGTATCCATTACCAGGTACCTACAGGTTTCTTCAGACATTCTTATTGCCAGGCAATGGTAACGGGGTGACACACACATATTCATTTGGTATCAGTATGTTGTGTCAAAATCTGTGTATAACATTGTTGATTTCAGAAATTCCTGCCAAATCTTCCTTTCCTGAATTACTGGAGGGCAAGGACTATTCTGAGATACTTTTTCTTATACCTAAATATCTTGTGAGCAAAAGTTAGAACAATGAGCAGTTTCATCTGACCCCTAAATTCAACTAGCTAGCTAGAAGTTACTTGAAACTATGCAAAATCGTAAAGAAATGCTTTACTCTTACAGTATTTCTGAAAATCAACAAGGATGAAGAAACAAACAAGAACCATCATCTCTTTTTTGTGTATTATTACTGTCACTCCTATATAAGGTGTAGGAGTAAATTATTCTGATCAACTTCCCACAGGTTTACGAAGAATAAGGCAGAGATGTAGCCTACATAGACTGTAATGCTGTGGGAGTTAATGAAACATTAAACCTCTTGACATACAGTGTTAGGGAAAATGTGTTAGAGGAAATAACTGCTAGACATATAGGCTAGTCTTGTAGTGAAAGTTTTATATTCCAATATAAGGAGGCAACTTAATCTGTTACGGTCTGAATCTAAGTCTGAAATTCTACTGCTAAATAGACGAGCTAGCGGACTTGGAATGTTATTTCCACCTTAAGCTTTCTTAAATGGCAAGTGATGGAAGGAAAGGGGGTATAGTTCTTACTGGGTAAATCAGCAGCATAATTGCATCTGATTTGCTCATGCATGCAAGCTGTTTTCAACAATGTCCATGGCAGGGGGTCGGACTAGATGATCTGCACAGGTCCCTTCCGACCCTAGAAACTATGAAACTATGAAACATGCACATTGTAGATTTTCACCAACGCACCTCATCTTCATCATGAGATTTCTTAGTGGGGAAAAAGTCGTTCAAGCAGGTTTAGCTGTAGGGGCTCCAGTGCCCAAGGTGAGTGTCTGTTCACGTCTGCTCACAATCGCACACGCAGCCAATTGAACGTTTCACTGCCATCGGCTGATGCTGCCTCTTCCCCTGTACGATGGATCCAACTCCCTATTCTAATAATGCCATCAGGTATTGTATAATTCACTGCTTATCGGTTTTCTCCGGGTTGTTAAACAGTGTTCAGCACGAGGGAGGCTGGAGCTCCTTCTTTTTGTCGTTTCAACTGAATTCAGCCACACGTGTTTATGAGGTTGTGTTACGACACTTGATAAAGTTGCAGATCCTGAAGGCAGCCTCCTACTTTGCTCTCACTCAGGTTTAGGTTCTTTAGTTTCCTGCGGCTGTGAGCCAATATTGGAGTGTCTCACGAGCCGTGACTTGCAGGACCACTGGTTTAGGCCTGCATTTTATGGCTTGTGGCAGGAACAGGAGCAAAGTGGAGTCTCTTGAGATTTAGGCCTGTAGGCTTCAATCCCTTGTCCCATTTACACATTAGAAAGTCTAGCAGGGGGCAGTCAGTTGTGCTGCCTCCTCACACACATGTGTTACATGCATCCTCCAGTGAGCCAAAGCCAAGCCTTGGCCCTTAAGCAGATGGAATTGCTCGTACCGCTCCTATCTCTTGAGCCACGAGCAAAACCATGTCAGTGCCAATTTTTCTCCATCTGAATTCAGTGGGAATTATGCCTCTGACTTCAATGGAAATAAGATCTGACCCGCAGCTTGGGTTAGATGCCACGAATAACTCAGACTGCAGGGAGTTTTGCACTAGGGAGTATGTTCACGGGATGGGTGCATCCGTGTACAAAAAATATAACCCGCTGTAGAGACAGCTGCAGCTTTAGAAAGGTTCAAGCTGTGCAAGGAAGGATAATGTCAGGGTTAATGCACTGGCCTGGGGTTTTGGGGATTTGGGGTCAATCCCTGGCTCTGCCATAGGCTCCTTATGCATCCATGGGGGAAAAATACAATGCTTCTTTGTCCCACACTTGGATCTATTTAGATTGTCGAGGACTTACTTTAGCTTTGCTTGGGTTGCTCAAAAGGGTTCCAGTTGCAGACCCCTTTGGTTGCTACTGCAAATAATAATGAGAGTCATTCTTGCCAATGAAGCTTGACCCTAATTTGTTTATGATCCAGCAAGGCGGCAATAAGTACTGCTGAATTATTAGTTTTTTTTGTTCTGTGTTGTTCTTCCTCTTCATACACTGTCTTTGACTTGGGAGATGGTCCTGGTGCCAACCGTGGGGTAATGTTGCCCTCGACTGCCTCAGATGAGTGTGAGAGAGCAGCCTGATGAAGACTACAGGGATAACAATGAGAAGTTTGTTGGCTGCCTGTCAGGAAGTGCCTGTCCCCCCAAAAATGGATGCAAAACCTCCCGGTTTATTTTTAGATGAAATCCAACCATGCACAACACGAATCAGCTTAAACCAAGTTGAAAATTGTAGACTCTCACGATGCATCTCAGTGAAGCAGATGGCCTGTTGTCACAGCAGACCCAAATTATGTTAATTAATATATTACAAACCTGACTCTGGTTGAACATTTATTTTTTATGAGCATGTGATTATCAGCTTTTCTGGGAGACGAACTTTGGGAGTATTTGCACTGATTTATTCCTATGGCAGTTGAGACTGACTCTAAAATGGCTTTCTGGAGGTATAATACGCTGTTTGTTTTTCTGCTGAAGTAATTAGAAATGGGCATAATTCATCCAGTTGGCAGGGGTGCAGTTAAAGAGCCTTGTGTAAATTAATTTAAAGAGTTTGTAAATATATTGTGCAGCTTTGATGTTATGCAGAGGCGACATTTCTGTGTTGAAGAACTCAACTGTTTAGACGCAGTGGATCCCCAACATCACCGCAGCAGACTACCTTTCCTAGGGGCACGAATGCACATGGCAAGGGATGTTTAGTGGGGAATTTTAAATTACTTGGAGGTCCAGACTCCTAAACGTTGGGAGTTCACAGAGGACACGTATCCTCCTTTGTGCCAGTGGGAATTGCTCATGGAAATCCAGGATGCTTTCCGTTGGAGACCTGGCCAGCTTCAGTCTAGTGCATCTGAGAAAGCAATCCTTCTAACTGACGTCAAGCGGCGGACATGAAGCACGGGAATTTAGCCACACAATTTGCATGAGCTAGAGGGTAAATAAATCCTTGTGCTGCTTGTTGAAAAATGAGCCTCTAAAGGGCTTAGAAAAAACCCTGCTTCACTTCAATACTTCTGGATTATTGAATGTTGCCTTCACCCACACAGGGGCCTTGTAGCCTATCCCAGAGTTATATGGGGCTTTTTTTAGTTGAGTTTTCTTGCCCCCCTACTCTTGTAGCAAGGGATTGGATCAGGACCAAGATCAGCTGGTCCAGCCTGACTGCGCCTAGCACAGATGCTTCAGGGGGAAGCTATAAATTTCCCATAATAGGTGTATTAGGGCTAATCTGCTCCCTCTGTTACATCACATCCTGTTCTCTAGTCGTTAAAGACGGGCTTCCTCCCTGATGCATTAGGTGCAATATCGATGCCAGGTACCATTGCAGTTGTACTATACTTCTGGGGCGGTGTTTCACCATGGGCTGGTGCCAGCTTTCCAAGTGGTTGAGGGATGTCTTTTGGGAGGATCTCGGAGAATAATTTCTTTGTCACTTTGTGGCTCTGGCTGTTTGCTCTTGGGAACTTCTGTCCGTTGCTGATTTTTATGTTGTGAGGCTTGTTGATATGTCAGCCTTCACCTTGTTGGGTTTTTTTGCAATGGTCTCTGCCTTGAGTTAGGTTTTTATGTAATATCCCTGCCCCGAGTGACCTTTGCTAATCGTATGAATGCATTACCGCTTCCCTCTTCGTGGCGACTTCATGAGACTTGTGTCTTGTAGCATGTCAGGAGTTATAGCATGAACAGGTGCATGTGTGTGGCATGGAGCCAGGCGTGGAGCTTCCCTTTCTTTTTGTGGCCAAACCAACTTTACTTGGCTAGAAGTCCTTTTCCTTCTTGGAAGGACAGGCTTTGCAGCAGGTTTTGGCAACAGGCCCTGAGAAAAGCTCAGCTTGGGAGCAAAGATTGGCTGCTTTCCCTAGGCTGATGCGGTCCACACTGAGATTTACATACTCAGCCATCTCGGAGGGCATTTCTCTGCTCGGGCAGCAGGTGCGTCATGGGTGGATGACTTTGGTGCAAGGTCTGAGACGGTGCGTTGAGAGGAAAGGGGTCAGCCGTTGTCTGGGCCATGGCTGGGATTTTGTGGGGCTTTCATTTGCTTCTGTATGCATCTCTATGTCATTTAATATATCACAGAATAAGCCAGTCGAGACCCTCCATAGCATTGTAATACCTGGACGCTGGGGCTGCCATGCCAATATTTGGATGGCGGAGGGAGAACGCATTTCCCTGCAGAAGGAAATGCGTCCATTTTTTGCTGCAAAAGGGGTGGTTGGTGTCTGTTGCATAGGTGTTGTCATCATTTCAAACCTATCCATTGGACTTTAGTGCTCCAGCTCAGTCGACAGACCGATGAGCTGCTGAACTATACTGTACTAGAGCTACTGCACTACAATGTCCTTTCCTCTTCCTGTGTCTCCTTGTACGACTGTGGGCAAATTACTTCCCCTGCTTTCTCTTGGTTATCCCCTCTGTAAAATGTTCATCTACTGCACACAGGTATTTTATGGATTAAAGCCCCTGGTAACCGAGTAAGGAATTTGGGTACAAAAACAGCAAGGGGACTATCACCCTGTCCCCATACAGATAGGACGATGTTATCTCCATGACCTCCAAAGCTGTCGAGACCTGAATCATGAGTGTTAATAAAGTGTGCAAGATCCTGCATGGGAAGTGCTATGGAAGTTCACCCAAAGTAAGTTAACGTGGGTGCGTCTACACGTTTATTAATGCGCCGTAATTACAGCACGTTTAGTACCTGTTATGACAGATACCAACTTAGTGTGTCGTAATTGGTGCTACTGCGCATTCGCACAAGCGAGCGCTTTTTTTGTGACGCTTAATGTTCATTGGACTAATCTAGTGCACTGTGAAAGTGCTATGGAAGCTAATCCAAAGTAAGTTAATGTGTGTGTGTTCACACATTTATTAATGCACCGTAATTACAGCATGTTAAGTTTAGTACTTAATGTGCCATAATTGTGTTAGCGCAAATAACGCTTTTTATTCATCCCCTGGATTGAAAAAGAGCTACGATTGATCTGAACCAGTGGTTCTCAACCTTGTTAGACTCAAGGCACCTCTTGGAAAATGCCAGCTTTTAGCTTTCACATGCCTTTTGACTAGAGAAAAATATTAGAGCAATTCTTCTGTTCCAGAGAGCACTGAAAGACCACAGCAGGTCAGGATGTATTGAACACTATGGATTCCTATTTGAAATCTCTGGGGGTGCTTTGCGAATCATGTTGGCACACCGAACAGTGCTAGCACCGTGCAGCACCCTTGAAAAGCTCTCAAGGCACCTGAGGTGACCGTGACACCCTGGTCAAGAACTGCAGATTTAAATCTCGCTCGGGTGAGTATGTGATGCTTTACAGAAATGTAAAAATATGGCAAGCGCTGCTTATTGTCAGACATCCTGAGGAAGCAGTGAACTTGTGCTTGAGATCCAGGATCTTTTTAAAGAAATGCATGTGTATTCAGTTCACTTGAAGGACCTAGTGCTGGTCAGGATGATTTTTCTAATTGCTCTACAGCAGGTGTTATTTTTCTTTATGCTCTCGCTTAGTGCTCGTGCTACTGTTGGTGCAAATTGGATTGTGCATTTTGCCTCGGGCATTGAAAAATACAGCTAGTCAGAAAAATACAGCTAATCAGCTGTTAAAAATCTGACCTAAACAGATTTGTGGAGTGGATTTAGGCAGTAGTGGGCACAAAGGCATTGTGTAAGGACTGACTTGGTTGTGTTGCATCTTGTTTTTCTTTGGATGGGGTCAAGGATCTTTGTACAAGAGCTTGGTTGTAATTTATCCTGATAACAGACACTATAGTCAGATTATATATTTTTTTGGATCTAACCCCTTAAATTTGGCTGTTGATTACTTTGCGGGAGTGGGTGGGCATGCAGCGGCTCCTTTCATTTTTTGTCAGAAAATTCTCGTACCTGGACCAAGGCCAAAGATGAATTGTTGCTGAAAGGAAACTTGGACAAAGGTTTGTCCACCTTGTTTTGAATTGTGTTTGAAATTTAGGCTGCGATGCTCCTTCTACAAACACTCGGGGGGTTTTGTTCTACATCCATATCTAATGCTCAGCAGACGACACTGCCAAACTTCTTGATCAGCAAGACGGTAGCGCTTTGTAAAAGCTTTGGTTCCTGTGTTTGTGACACAGGAGAGCAATGGACCACAGGAGTAAAATGCTAACTTAATTTAGTTTTTAGTCCTTTTGCAAATGGTTGTACAGTGCAAATATGCTGAGCTCGCATACTTTTTTTTGACTAAAGCCTGTTTTCACCCAGCTGTATCAGGAACCAAGTGAGCTGTTTTTCTTCAGGGATTAGGAGTAAATACCTTTTTGACAGGTGGATGGAAGCAGCCAGGGACCAGCACAACCCAGAATGGAAGTAGACTTTGGCTGAGATTTTCACGGGGTACCCGACTTTGTAGGTGGCAAACAACATCATCAGCAATGCATGCACAGCTGCGTGTTTATACATGAAATGCATGCACAGCGGTGGCTATCGAAAGCCATCGCTATCTGGTATTTGACCTTTTATTTCACCGTCGTGTTAATTGTGAAGCGACTTGGGAACGGTTGACTAGTATGAACAGTTAAGGCTTTATCCTGACCTGTTTATTCATCTGAGCAATGAATTGGACACGAATCTTAGTCTAGTCTTCAGCAAGTTGTTCCAGCTGGCGCACCCATTGCTGTGTCAGTACGCCCTAGGCTTTTCATGCCTTCGCGTTGTCATTCAAGACCTTGGTTTGAGCAAAGTGCATCTGTCGCATCTTTGAGTCCCGCTAAAGTCTCTGGCACTTCTTACATGCTTAAAGCTAAGCCCGTGCTTATCTGCTTTCCCGAATCAAAGCTTGGATGAAAATGCAAGCGTTGCATGCTCAGAGAACCAGTCATGGCAGCAGCATGATGGAACAAAATTGCTTCTTTATAGCATGTGCTTCATTGGTAAATGGTAGACTGGAGGTGACCCCGAGTCGTAAGCAAGGTTCTGCTGAATGCACAATTCTCGTCTACGTTGCTCCTTGTTAATTGATGTGTGTTTGAGCCCTCTGCTTCCCTTTACCTTGCTACTTTTGAATTTGTGCTTTTATTGGATATGTCTGCGTGAGGACACCTGGAAGTTAGTCCAAAATAAGTTAATGTGGGTGCGTCTACACGTTAATTAATGCGCCGTAATTGCAGCACATTAAGTTTAGTACTTGTTATGACAGGTACTAACTTAATGCTCTGTAATTGGTGCTACTGCGCATTGGCGCAAACGAATGCGTTTTTTGTGACGCTTAATGCTCGTTGGACTAATCTTCTGCGCATTAGCCCCTTAGCATGGGTTTTGCCAGCTGTGCAGTCGAATGAGTCCAACGGACATTAAGCATCTCGTGTAGACTCACCCTGTAAGCGTGAAGTTAAAGTGGAATAAATGGCCTTAAATTCCTGTGTGAGCACTCTTCTTCAGCATGAAAACAGCTTTGATCCAGTTAAGTTCATTACATTTCCAAAGGGAGCTAAATTTAATTCTGGAGAGGCTTAAGGTGGTTAACTAAGCTATGTGAGAAGTTAATTCAAAACAAATTTTCTATGCATCCCCATGTAGACAAGCCCTTAATTGCTGTGGGAGGAAAAGCAGGGGTAACCTTTTGGGTTGGGGTGATCGATTGGGAGGGTGCCCTTATTTTTTTTTTAAATACATATAAATAATGTATTTATTTTAAGCGGTGTACGGCACACTTCGTCAATTTGAAATGGAGGGTGACAGTAGGACTCTGAAACAATTGGTGTTGGGCGTTGATAAGAGCATTGGGACCCCAAATGAAACCTAAAATACTCAAGTCCCTACGTAACGGCCGACTCGGCTCAGGCTGGAAGTACTCAGATGGAGCAAAGCAGAGTCTGAGATGGCAGGAGGATGGCGTGTAATCCTCAGCAAAATGCTCTAATTGTTATAGCGTAAGAGAGACTATTATGAAGTTAAGCCACATCTTTTATTTTCAGGGTATTGCTTTTCCAGACTCATGGCACTCCCTGACATCTGGGCAGCAGCCCAAGACTGTGAAAAGAGAGAGCTTCCAAGTTGTTGGGTTTTTTTCACTTTTTTTTTTTTCTTATAGAAGCCCAAGTCAATTTATGTGGATCAGGTTCCTTCCATGCTTCTGAACTGAAGTGTTTTGAGGCAGTTTTTGTGCATCTTGCATTGGAGCAGGAGACATGCATCCCAGCTCACCGGCGAGAAGCTCAAACAGTTTTCATTTACATTCTCCATCCGTATAAATGCACGTCAGGCCCCCAGCTAGCAGAGCTGCAGAAGGGTTGGTACCAAAAGACAGCGAGCAGCAGTGAGATGAATGACAAGATGATGTTGATATCAGCAGGGTGAAACTTCTAGGTAGGAGATTTTTTTCCTGCGGTCAGTTATTCTGCAATGACCTTGAGACACCTGCTTCTGCTCTCGGAGAAGAGCAGCAGTTCATGGGAAAGCCGCTGTGCGCTGACGACCCCCTCCCTCCCATAAGGAAAAGGAGGGGAAAAAGTTAGGCTGCTCTCAGCATCAAGAAGAATCATAAAACAGAGAAAAACGTGGTCTGATTTACAGTAGTAAGCCCTTTGACCCTTTTTGGCAAAGCACAGACTAGTTATAATATCCCATTCGTGCTTGCTTGTATATAAATCCCGTTGTCAGGATAAGTAACTCCATCTTTAGGGCTGAGATGATCCAGACTCCTCGCGTGTTTCCTCGTTTCTTCTCTCGAAGCAATTACACGGTGGTCGGCTCCTGTGTTGGGAACAAACAAACATTTAGCGGAGTAGACCTTGTCCCGAAGCAGCGCGTGCCTCCGTGTTTATAATGGCCAATTCGATGCATCCCGTAGTACTGCACCTGGGTGGGCTTCTTCTCCGGGCCCCCCTCCTGCAAACGGGACTTAGCGTGGCCACGACACGTGCCGAGAGCGTGTCTCAAACGCAGAAGACGTCTCATCGGCTTTCCTTTATACGTGGGCAAAAGTAGAAAGCAAGATTTGATCCTAGTGTCTGGCGGAGTTTGACGCAAATCAGTTAAGTCTGCTACTACAGTCGAGCAGGTTTATCCCAAACTGGTTTCAGCCATTTTCAAACTGGTTTATGTGCATTGAATGCCTGTTCTGTTACAGATTTAAACCAGTTTCTGATCACTTAAACCAGTTTGTGTAATGCCTGTCCCTAGCCTAGAAAAGTCAGTCATGGTGCAAGTCCTGGTTTCTTCTTCCTCCTGCACGTTCCTTTGCATGCCAAGGTCATCGGGAGTGCCAAAGGGTCGGTGTCACCCGCACGATTGGGCGTGCACACGTGTTTTATCATGTGCTGTTCCAGTCAAGGAAGTTTATCCCAGTTTATACCAGAGGGATGTTAAACTCCAGCTTCGGAGGCACTGTTGTAGGCTTCTAGGAGTATTGAGAGCCACCCCTTTCAGATCCATTTTCTTGAACCACTGGGCAGTCTGCAGCTCTTTCGAATAGTCTGAATACCTTTAATATGACACTATGATAGTAGCCAGACACTTCCTGTAGAATGAAACAAAGCCTTTCCCCCGTGACTAGCCATCTGCTTCATCTTCCAGAAAGCTGTTTTTAATAACCATCTTACTGGCGTCCAAGGGAGCTGTGGCTAGTGTCACATCAAAGGCAGCCTCAAAAGGCAGGGCCTTGTACAGAGGCCTGTACCCACAATGTGTAAACCAGAAGCAGGGATCTCTAATAAAAAATGTTGCTGTGTTAACACATGATTCCTTCCACTTTTATTTTTTGGGATCCTTCTTTCAGATAGAGCCACGAGTTTTTAACATCTCATCCCTAAGGTGTCCTTTAAGACTTCAGATTGATGTTGTGTAGACACCTTGTGATATTTTCTTGATTTCTTTTTTTTTTTTTTTAAGGGCTTTGCCAGTATTTAAGGAAGAATTGCTGAGTTTGACTGTGGCGCTACCTTGTAATGGGGAAATTAAGTCATTTAGGCTTATCCTGTTTCTG
This sequence comes from Alligator sinensis, assembly GCF_000455745.1. NCBI lineage: Eukaryota > Metazoa > Chordata > Crocodylia > Alligatoridae > Alligator > Alligator sinensis. Next base: position 210 of record NW_005842257.1, on the reverse strand, counting down.
GATCTTTTCTGTTGTTGCAGTGCAGGTCAAGGGCATAAAACTGCCAGCTGTATCTGCGATGCTGCTTATATTAAGAGTACTGGCTGTAATAGGGTATCACTGTTTATCTTGTTTTTCCTGAACTACAAAGTAAAACCATCTATATTTTGGCACTTGGAGGATTTTAATGAAAAACGACCGTAGAGAGAGTGCAGGGTTTTGTTTTTTTTT
>NW_005842256.1:1775825-1789482 GCF_000455745.1 Alligator sinensis | reverse complement strand
CCCCACACACTCCCTCCATGGTGCACAGCCCTGTCAGGAGGTGGCAGCAGCAGGCAGGGGCGCTCAGGGTGCAGGCATGTGGGTGTGGGTGTTTGGGGTTTGTGAGGTGTGAGGGAGGATGTGGGGACCCCCTGCAATCCCCCATGGTACAGCAGCAGGCAGGGCGCTCAGGGTGCAGGCATGTGGGTGTGGGTGTTTGGGGTTTGTGAGGTGTGAGGGAGGATGTGGGGACCCCCTGCAATCCCCCATGGTACAGCAGCAGGCAGGGCGCTCAGGGTGCAGGCATGTGGGTGTGGGTGTTTGGGGTTTGTGAGGTGTGAGGGAGGATGTGGGGACCCCCTGCAATCCCCCATGGTACAGCAGCAGGCAGGGCGCTCAGGGTGCAGGCATGTGGGTGTGGGTGTTTGGGGTTTGTGAGGTGTGAGGGAGGATGTGGGGACCCCCTGCAATCCCCCATGGTACAGCAGCAGGCAGGGCGCTCAGGGTGCAGGCATGTGGGTGTGGGTGTTTGGGGTTTGTGAGGTGTGAGGGAGGATGTGGGGACCCCCTGCAATCCCCCATGGTACAGCAGCAGGCAGGGCGCTCAGGGTGCAGGCATGTGGGTGTGGGTGTTTGGGGTTTGTGAGGTGTGAGGGAGGATGTGGGGACCCCCTGCAATCCCCCATGGTACAGCAGCAGGCAGGGCGCTCAGGGTGCAGGCATGTGGGTGTGGGTGTTTGGGGTTTGTGAGGTGTGAGGGAGGATGTGGGGACCCCCTGCAATCCCCCATGGTACAGCAGCAGGCAGGGCGCTCAGGGTGCAGGCATGTGGGTGTGGGTGTTTGGGGTTTGTGAGGTGTGAGGGAGGATGTGGGGACCCCCTGCAATCCCCCATGGTACAGCAGCAGGCAGGGCGCTCAGGGTGCAGGCATGTGGGTGTGGGTGTTTGGGGTTTGTGAGGTGTGAGGGAGGATGTGGGGACCCCCTGCAATCCCCCATGGTACAGCAGCAGGCAGGGCGCTCAGGGTGCAGGCATGTGGGTGTGGGTGTTTGGGGTTTGTGAGGTGTGAGGGAGGATGTGGGGACCCCCTGCAATCCCCCATGGTACAGCAGCAGGCAGGGCGCTCAGGGTGCAGGCATGTGGGTGTGGGTGTTTGGGGTTTGTGAGGTGTGAGGGAGGATGTGGGGACCCCCTGCAATCCCCCATGGTACAGCAGCAGGCAGGGCGCTCAGGGTGCAGGCATGTGGGTGTGGGTGTTTGGGGTTTGTGAGGTGTGAGGGAGGATGTGGGGACCCCCTGCAATCCCCCATGGTACAGCAGCAGGCAGGGCGCTCAGGGTGCAGGCATGTGGGTGTGGGTGTTTGGGGTTTGTGAGGTGTGAGGGAGGATGTGGGGACCCCCTGCAATCCCCCATGGTACAGCAGCAGGCAGGGCGCTCAGGGTGCAGGCATGTGGGTGTGGGTGTTTGGGGTTTGTGAGGTGTGAGGGAGGATGTGGGGACCCCCTGCAATCCCCCATGGTACAGCAGCAGGCAGGGCGCTCAGGGTGCAGGCATGTGGGTGTGGGTGTTTGGGGTTTGTGAGGTGTGAGGGAGGATGTGGGGACCCCCTGCAATCCCCCATGGTACAGCAGCAGGCAGGGCGCTCAGGGTGCAGGCATGTGGGTGTGGGTGTTTGGGGTTTGTGAGGTGTGAGGGAGGATGTGGGGACCCCCTGCAATCCCCCATGGTACAGCAGCAGGCAGGGCGCTCAGGGTGCAGGCATGTGGGTGTGGGTGTTTGGGGTTTGTGAGGTGTGAGGGAGGATGTGGGGACCCCCTGCAATCCCCCATGGTACAGCAGCAGGCAGGGCGCTCAGGGTGCAGGCATGTGGGTGTGGGTGTTTGGGGTTTGTGAGGTGTGAGGGAGGATGTGGGGACCCCCTGCAATCCCCCATGGTACAGCAGCAGGCAGGGCGCTCAGGGTGCAGGCATGTGGGTGTGGGTGTTTGGGGTTTGTGAGGTGTGAGGGAGGATGTGGGGACCCCCTGCAATCCCCCATGGTACAGCAGCAGGCAGGGCGCTCAGGGTGCAGGCATGTGGGTGTGGGTGTTTGGGGTTTGTGAGGTGTGAGGGAGGATGTGGGGACCCCCTGCAATCCCCCATGGTACAGCAGCAGGCAGGGCGCTCAGGGTGCAGGCATGTGGGTGTGGGTGTTTGGGGTTTGTGAGGTGTGAGGGAGGATGTGGGGACCCCCTGCAATCCCCCATGGTACAGCAGCAGGCAGGGCGCTCAGGGTGCAGGCATGTGGGTGTGGGTGTTTGGGGTTTGTGAGGTGTGAGGGAGGATGTGGGGACCCCCTGCAATCCCCCATGGTACAGCAGCAGGCAGGGCGCTCAGGGTGCAGGCATGTGGGTGTGGGTGTTTGGGGTTTGTGAGGTGTGAGGGAGGATGTGGGGACCCCCTGCAATCCCCCATGGTACAGCAGCAGGCAGGGCGCTCAGGGTGCAGGCATGTGGGTGTGGGTGTTTGGGGTTTGTGAGGTGTGAGGGAGGATGTGGGGACCCCCTGCAATCCCCCATGGTACAGCAGCAGGCAGGGCGCTCAGGGTGCAGGCATGTGGGTGTGGGTGTTTGGGGTTTGTGAGGTGTGAGGGAGGATGTGGGGACCCCCTGCAATCCCCCATGGTACAGCAGCAGGCAGGGCGCTCAGGGTGCAGGCATGTGGGTGTGGGTGTTTGGGGTTTGTGAGGTGTGAGGGAGGATGTGGGGACCCCCTGCAATCCCCCATGGTACAGCAGCAGGCAGGGCGCTCAGGGTGCAGGCATGTGGGTGTGGGTGTTTGGGGTTTGTGAGGTGTGAGGGAGGATGTGGGGACCCCCTGCAATCCCCCATGGTACAGCAGCAGGCAGGGCGCTCAGGGTGCAGGCATGTGGGTGTGGGTGTTTGGGGTTTGTGAGGTGTGAGGGAGGATGTGGGGACCCCCTGCAATCCCCCATGGTACAGCAGCAGGCAGGGCGCTCAGGGTGCAGGCATGTGGGTGTGGGTGTTTGGGGTTTGTGAGGTGTGAGGGAGGATGTGGGGACCCCCTGCAATCCCCCATGGTACAGCAGCAGGCAGGGCGCTCAGGGTGCAGGCATGTGGGTGTGGGTGTTTGGGGTTTGTGAGGTGTGAGGGAGGATGTGGGGACCCCCTGCAATCCCCCATGGTACAGCAGCAGGCAGGGCGCTCAGGGTGCAGGCATGTGGGTGTGGGTGTTTGGGGTTTGTGAGGTGTGAGGGAGGATGTGGGGACCCCCTGCAATCCCCCATGGTACAGCAGCAGGCAGGGCGCTCAGGGTGCAGGCATGTGGGTGTGGGTGTTTGGGGTTTGTGAGGTGTGAGGGAGGATGTGGGGACCCCCTGCAATCCCCCATGGTACAGCAGCAGGCAGGGCGCTCAGGGTGCAGGCATGTGGGTGTGGGTGTTTGGGGTTTGTGAGGTGTGAGGGAGGATGTGGGGACCCCCTGCAATCCCCCATGGTACAGCAGCAGGCAGGGCGCTCAGGGTGCAGGCATGTGGGTGTGGGTGTTTGGGGTTTGTGAGGTGTGAGGGAGGATGTGGGGACCCCCTGCAATCCCCCATGGTACAGCAGCAGGCAGGGCGCTCAGGGTGCAGGCATGTGGGTGTGGGTGTTTGGGGTTTGTGAGGTGTGAGGGAGGATGTGGGGACCCCCTGCAATCCCCCATGGTACAGCAGCAGGCAGGGCGCTCAGGGTGCAGGCATGTGGGTGTGGGTGTTTGGGGTTTGTGAGGTGTGAGGGAGGATGTGGGGACCCCCTGCAATCCCCCATGGTACAGCAGCAGGCAGGGCGCTCAGGGTGCAGGCATGTGGGTGTGGGTGTTTGGGGTTTGTGAGGTGTGAGGGAGGATGTGGGGACCCCCTGCAATCCCCCATGGTACAGCAGCAGGCAGGGCGCTCAGGGTGCAGGCATGTGGGTGTGGGTGTTTGGGGTTTGTGAGGTGTGAGGGAGGATGTGGGGACCCCCTGCAATCCCCCATGGTACAGCAGCAGGCAGGGCGCTCAGGGTGCAGGCATGTGGGTGTGGGTGTTTGGGGTTTGTGAGGTGTGAGGGAGGATGTGGGGACCCCCTGCAATCCCCCATGGTACAGCAGCAGGCAGGGCGCTCAGGGTGCAGGCATGTGGGTGTGGGTGTTTGGGGTTTGTGAGGTGTGAGGGAGGATGTGGGGACCCCCTGCAATCCCCCATGGTACAGCAGCAGGCAGGGCGCTCAGGGTGCAGGCATGTGGGTGTGGGTGTTTGGGGTTTGTGAGGTGTGAGGGAGGATGTGGGGACCCCCTGCAATCCCCCATGGTACAGCAGCAGGCAGGGCGCTCAGGGTGCAGGCATGTGGGTGTGGGTGTTTGGGGTTTGTGAGGTGTGAGGGAGGATGTGGGGACCCCCTGCAATCCCCCATGGTACAGCAGCAGGCAGGGCGCTCAGGGTGCAGGCATGTGGGTGTGGGTGTTTGGGGTTTGTGAGGTGTGAGGGAGGATGTGGGGACCCCCTGCAATCCCCCATGGTACAGCAGCAGGCAGGGCGCTCAGGGTGCAGGCATGTGGGTGTGGGTGTTTGGGGTTTGTGAGGTGTGAGGGAGGATGTGGGGACCCCCTGCAATCCCCCATGGTACAGCAGCAGGCAGGGCGCTCAGGGTGCAGGCATGTGGGTGTGGGTGTTTGGGGTTTGTGAGGTGTGAGGGAGGATGTGGGGACCCCCTGCAATCCCCCATGGTACAGCAGCAGGCAGGGCGCTCAGGGTGCAGGCATGTGGGTGTGGGTGTTTGGGGTTTGTGAGGTGTGAGGGAGGATGTGGGGACCCCCTGCAATCCCCCATGGTGCAGCAGCAGGAAGGGCGCTCAGGGCACAGGCATGTGGGTGTGGGTGTTTGGGGTTTGTGAGGTGTGAGAGAGGATGTGGGGACCCCCTGCAATCCCCCATGGTACAGCAGCAGGCAGGGCGCTCAGGGTGCAGGCATCTAGCGGGGTGTGGCTCTGACCAGTGCTGCACATTGCAGCAAGGAGCACAGCCTCCCCTGGGCCACCTGTATTGCTGGCACTCCCTGCTACTCACGCACAGCCCCTGCACTCACTGGGCTTGGGAGGGAAGCCCCAGGTGCTGGAGCTGGCTGCCTTTCCCACCCCCCAAGGGAAGGCACCTGGGGCTTCCTTCCCATGCCGCACAGCCCCAGCAGGGAAGGCAGCTGACTCCAGCACGCAGGGCTTCCCTCTCATGCCTGGCAAGTACAAGGGCTGCACATGTGTGGGGGGAAGTGCCGGCAATACAGGCAGCCCAGCGGAGGCTGCACCCCTCCCTGTGACATGCAGCATTGACCAGAGCTGCAACCTGTCTGGTGCCTGCGCCCTGAGTGCCCTTCCTGCTGCTACTCTGCCATGAGGGGAGTGTGGGGGGTCCCCACATCCCCATCCTCCCTCATGCCCCACAAACCACACACACCCACACCCTGCCCCACAACCCCCCACTTATACACAATCCCCCAACATACCCTATACCCCCCACACACAGCCACAAGCCACACACCCTCACACTCTACACACACTGAACATCCCAACACCCAACTATACACGCACACGCACACGCACCCATGCACACCTACCCCACCACACCTACCCCACCTACCCCACATGTACCCTCACCCCACCATACACCCATGCCCCACTATACATACCCCTCCCCCCACAATATACAAGACTAAGAATTTATTTTTTGAGTTATTATGCATTTTCCCTCTATATGCCCTACACAAATACAAATCATGACAAAAATATTTTTATAATACAATTAAAATATGGTATACCCTTTGTGGAGGGTAGATCATGCCTACCAAACCTGGTGTCCTTTTATGACCAGGTAACTAACCATCTGGACAAGGGACATGAGGTAGACATCATTTACTTACACTTCAGTAAGGCCTTTGACTCTGTCTCCCATGAAATACACTAATTTAAACTGCAGGGAACTGGCCCGGACCAGCCTACATTGAGGTGGGTGGATAACTGACTTAAAGGGCAGTTCCAGAGAGTTGTAATTGATGGAATGGCCTCATCCTGGAGGGCTGTCTCCAGTGGTGTCCCACAGGGATCAGTGTTTGGACCTGTGCTTTTTAACATAGTTATTAATGGTTTGGATGAAGGGGTGGAATGCTCTATGATTAAGTTTGCCAATGATACCAAGCTGTGGGGAAATGCGGGTACACCAGAGGATAGGGTAAGGATCCAGGATGATCTAGACAGACTGGTTCTATGGGCTGATCAAAATCAGATGAGGTTCAACAGGGAAAAGTACCGGGTCCTTCATCTGGGTAGGAAAAACCTCCACCGTAACTATAGCATAGGCAGTAGCCCACTGACTGGCACAGCATATGAATGGGACCTGGGGGCCACAATCGACCAAAAGATGAATATGAGCCAACAGCACAATGAAGTCACCAGCAGGGCAAACAGAACTCTGGTGTGCATCAGCTGTTGTGTTGCCAACAGATCCAGAGAGGTGCTTCTCCCTCTCTACTCAGTGTTGATGAGGCTGCAGCTGGAGTACTGTGCCCAGTTTTGGGCACCACACTTCAAGAAGGATGCGGATAAGCTCGAGAGGGTGCAGAGATGGGCCACTTGCATGATCAGGGGCCTGGAGGATAAGCCCAATGAGAAGAAACTCCAGGAACTAGGCTTGTTCGGTCTGAGCAAGAGAAGGCTGATAACCATCTACAGGTATGTCAGGGGAGAGCACCAAGATCTGGGGGAGCAACTCTTCAGGAAGGCACCCCTCAGGAGGATGAGAACCAATGGTCACAAACTAACAGAGGGAAGATTTAGACTGGGTATAAGGAAGAATTTCTTCTCTGTAAGGGTAACTAGAACCTGCAACGCACTCCCGGCACAGGTGGTGCAGTCGCCATCTTTGGAGGTATTCAAGATGAGGCTGGATAAGCACATCATTGAGCTAGTTTGAGCTCATGAACCTCCTCCCTATGGCACCGAACTTGATGATCTTCCAGGTCCCTTCTGGTCTATTGATTCTATGATTCTATAGCAGGTGTTTGATTTTAGTGTATGATTTTTTTTCTGGTTCTAAGATGGAGACCCCCCTTCCCCAAAAGAAGTATTTCTGAGTGGGGGGAGGTAAGGGGAGGGACTTCTGGTGGCAAAGGTCAGGGGTTAGGGGCAGGACTTTCAGTTCCAAGATGGCAACAAGGGGGCAGGGCATCTGTCAAGGAGTGGGACTACTCATGCAGCCCTGGACAGCTCACCAAAACTCGTTAAGTGGCCCTCCACCCAAAATAATTGCCCACCCTTGAGCTAGAGCGTAGAGCACCCTCTATTTTGAGGCAACAGCCATCTCAGTGACCTATACATTCTTTGGCTTGTAGGGTCTTCTGGCCCTAGATGTCTCTTCCTCTTGGCTTTCCAGTAGCCCAGCTTCAAGAGGAGGGGCAGTGAGACTTCAAGGCAATGCTGAGCCTGTCGCCTGGTGGTTAGAGCACTCTGCAGTGAAGTAGGACATGAGTCCTAGGAACAGCATCTCCTACTCCTCAGACAAGTACCTAACAACTAGGCTATTGGGCTAAAATGTGAGAGACCTTTCCTCTTCTTTCTCCTCTGGCATCTAACACCCACCAGTTGTGTTTTAAGCCCAACTAAAATTTCAGGATTTTCATAGCTTTATGCCCACACCCGGGCGATTCTATTTTCCTGTAGCTGCCTGGCTGGAGCACAGCTCTCTTGAGTAAGCCTGTATGAGGTAATGCTGAATCGCATACTGGGCATAAACAACAAACCTACGATTATGCACATCATTTGGGCACGTAAAATGAAATAGAAATTAACCTTAGTGACAAGGTGCAAGCTTCTGTAAGTTCATGTTGAAGTTACACTTTATATTTAGACCATACAGAGGAATTAAAATGTTAGTGTCCAAACATTCAAGCTTGTTAACTCATTCTAAGTGCCCTCTAAGAATGTCAAAGTTACGCCACTTCAGGTGAGGCATAACTGTAAGCCATGCTACCAAGGTCATGTTAGTGTACCTTTACTCTTCTCCATGGAAATAAAACTAGCAACCTGAAACCCTCATGCATCCCAGGATGCACTGCTGCCAGCTCCCTTTCCTCACCCAGAGCAGGGGTAGAACCCAGGTGTCCTGGCTACTAACCACCCCATCTTGGTCACCAGCCCTCTAATGGCAAGTCAGAGCTGTGCAGGCAAGAAACAGTTTTAACCCTTAACATGAGACTGCTCACAGCTTGTTCTAACTTTAACACCACTTAACAATCCATAGCTTTAGTATGGACCAAACACTAGAACAAACTTGAACTAGCCCTGCCCATGGCACTGGGTGTGTCCGGTCTCTGTTGCCTGTGATTCACTAGGGGTTACCTTCAGTTATTTGGTTTAAAGATGCATTTACTAATCCAAGACAGTAGTCTTCACAGTATTAGTATTTTGTGCTGGGAACAGAGGAGAGGAAACACTTCCTCTGGATTGCTGGGCTGATCAGGGTTTCAACTCTCTCTCTTGTCTTGATTGATTGAGATGTAAATAGTTTAAAAAGGAGGGAAAAGAATCTAAGAGCTCTTAATGCAATGACTCCATCCAAGCTCTTTCATTGTTCTGACTATCATTGGCCATGTCTACACAAGATGCTGACTGCGCAGTAGCCCATAACTACTGCGCCGTAGTGTCTCATGGCAGGAAGTGTGACACAACACTCCTGCTCAGTAGTCACGAGCTACTGTGCATTCAGTCTCGCAGAAATGCCATTACTTGGTGCAACTGTGCAGTAACTCCGGTTACTGCCTGTAACTCTGGTTACTATACAGTACTTGTTTGTACAAGTACTAAATGACTGTGCAGTAATGACTGCACAGTCAGCGTCATGTGTAAAGGTGGCCACTAAATGCTACACAAAAACCTACAGCAATATTTTTTTTAAATCCAACAGGAACAATCATGCAAACCAGCCTGATGCAAAAAATCTCCATTCTCCCTCTGTCATTCTGGATCCATATCATAAGCCTCTGTAGAAACTTTTTCACACAAGTGTCTTCAGTAAATACTCTGTATTCAGGTCACTAAATCTAATGACCTGATTTCTGATGACTGCAAATGTGGTGGTAGTACATTCTACGGAAAGAGATGGCCCAACAGATATCCAGTTCCTAGGGATTTTAGGCTTTTAACACCTTTAAATACTAATAGAATCCAGTAGGCAAGCAGTGCAGCAGGGTCAAGTGCTCCCAGAAAGAGACCTGTTCAGTAAGCAAGCCACCATGTTGTACATCACCACCAGTCTGCAAAAGCATCAATGGTGTAATCCCATGTCAAGTATATTATCTTGCAATAACAAAAACATGGATTACAACAAGGTCCTGGACAAGTAAATCACTTACTGACGCTGGGCAAAATTTTAAGTGAATCTGGCAAATGTCATAAAAAAGGATGAAAAATTCCAGAAGCTGAAAGGAACCAATTTGACTTTTAATTATGAAACAGTATTTGCTTCAAAATGACCTTTAAAAAAAAAGGAGGGGGGGGGGGGAAAATACAAGTTCAATTACCTGAAAAAGACACAGACTTGTTTGTTTGTTTCAGGCTGACCCCAAAGAAAGTTGTGGGGGAAGGGTCTATTCCTTAAAAAAAACCCAAAAAACCTTCTGTTTGAAATTAAACTGACAAAACATGTTTTATTTGCTTTTTTATTTTGTTTTGTTTTGTTTTTTAAATTTGGTTCAAGCCATGGAACTGAAGACACCACAGCTCTAGTAGCATCCTCCTATCCAGAGGCAGCCAGTGGTCTCTGCTTCCTGGAAACATCATTATAAACCTGCGACCATCACTATCATCCCTATTTTCTATTGCGTTGTCCTAAGGTATCAATTGTTGTGTATCTAGTGGCCTCCCTAGGCCCACCGTTTCCCATACAACAAACGGGCTTATCCAGATGCCGATGGTGACAAGCTATATGGTGTGTATATATTATGGCAGTACAAATATTGTCCAACAGCAGATTGAAGAGTTGAACCTCATCTTTCACTGTGAACATTAGTAACTAAAGGAGCATTGACTTCCTCAAATGAAGCAGCTGATGTCACCTTTATCATCCTCACCAATCACTGCCTTCATCCCATGATCATCCCCACCACCTTGTGTAGGCTGCTCACATCCAAGCCCAGTATCAGTAAAACTAGCAGCTTCCAAAGCCTTCTGCTTTGTGTGAACTATAATTGAACGCAGAAAGGTTGGCTTATTTGCCTGAACAATTGCTATACAGCCGACATCAAAAAACATTGCTGTGTAAAGTGCTTTGGGATCCCCAGAGTGCACAGGATGCCATATAAAAGGCTATTTTATATACCCAAACAAACATATGGAGGTAATATTGCTGTTAGCTTGGCAGGGATAGTGAGATACAGCTTGTCTTCTAATTATCACTGACCAAAGTGGTTTGTATCCTTTAAAGGACTCATTAATTTAAACAAGTCTCATGCAGTTTTTACCTTTATACTGCCTTTATGTCCCACAGTCAATCATCAGTGTCCCCTTTTAGCAACACTAGCCTGAAGCTGCTTACTCAGCTTGCAGGTGCCAATCAGACCCATTTTCCAGTTCACGTGATAGCAACTGGAGATTAGAGCTGAACATTAGGTTCTAGCCAGTCACAAATGTCAGTTAGGTATTTTGGCTCCTGCCAGAGCAAATCAATCCAAGTAGCTGTGGAAAAGGTAAGCCAGGTTGTGCAGACGCAACTACACTCCAGACACCCTTGTTACATTGAGCAATGAAATTAACACAATGGCAGGATCTGGAAACATAAAAATCATTCCATGTGATTGTCTTGATTCTCCAACTCAGCTGTAGGAGGGATTGCTTGGGCACTGAGCAGTGGAGAAATTAGCATTGTTAATTTGATGCAAGCCAGGGTAGCTATGTGTGTTCAAGAAATGCAACACAATTAATTAGCCCCTAAAAAAAGCATTTGAAGTGTTTATTGCAGGATCAAGCTCCTGGTTTTATAAGCAGATGGGGAAATAAAGTGCTGGGAATGACATGGAGAAAACAGCTGCACTGGGACCAGAAGCCTAATTCATAATTCAACAGACTAATCAGAGAACATCTTCTGCAGTTCCTCAGCTGTAATGAAAGAACGTGAGGTGGCAAACGATTAGGCTGCTTTATTTCTTAAGGAGGCTGCTACCAATTAGCTCCCATTCTCTGCTGCCCATGTACAAATTTAATGATGTGGCCCATGTTATTAAAGAGACACAGAAAAGTAGGTCAGCCTAAAATAATTGTCTTAATGATAAACACACTCAGGCACAATTTCAATAGTTTGCTGAGAATTAATGTAAAAAGTAAAGCCCTGTTCAAACTCACTTTCCTAATCTGTCCCTCTCTCTCCTGAATAGAAGGGGGATTCTTGTTTTTGTTGTTGCTACTGTTCATTTTTCGCTTGTCTTCTAATAATATTGGCCACTCTCTTAGTTGCAGGAATCAAGTGTGATTGATTGGTGGCTCATCTTTGTGAAGTGACATAAGGGTTGTTAGTTGTAGCCATGTTGGTCTAAAGACATAGGCAAACAAGGTTCTTTGGGTAAATGTGATATCTTTTATTAGACCAACTAAATAGTTGGAAAAATTGTTCTTTGTAAGCTTTCAGGTACAAACATCCTTTTTTAGGCACAGGGAGAGTCTGTTGTGCTTTGCTTTCCTGTGTGGAATGGAAACCAGTGTGAAGTGACATAATGGTGGGGGGTTTTATTGTTGTGGTTTTTTCTTTTTTCTTTTCTCTGGGCTTAGACAAAATAGATACAGTTGGCGCTGCAGCACACCTTTGACCTCAGGGGAGACCCACATTGCTTTGCATGCAACATGGTGATTGCTAGCTTGGTGTGAAGAGAGAGAGAGAGATGGTTTCTGGTGTTTCAGTGAAAATGTGTGCCGCAGGTAAGGAGCAGTTACACAAAGCATCACATTTAAACTTGGGGAGCTCTCTAGAACATAAGAAATGCATAGAGGGGGCACATGCCCCCCTGAGATTGGCCACTGCTAAAGCCGCCGCCCACCTCTGCGGGCAGTTACTACCACCCCCCTTGCTGCTGATGCAGCCGCAGGTGGCTGTGGGTGGTTCCCACTCACCACCCGCTGCTCACCATTCCCACCCCGCTCCAGCCGCCGACAGCGCCGGTGGCAGCTGTGGGTGGTCCCCACTCACCGCTGCAAATACCGCTGCCAATAGCTGTAGGCAGTTCCCGCACACTGCTTCCTGCCCCTGATACTGCCAGTGATGACTGCAGGCAGTCCCCGCTCATTGCTCACTGCCATGTGCAGAAGGCACCATTCGTTCATGGTCTAGAACGCCGATGCAACACTTTGAAGAGGACAGGCATTTTCCATTTAGGCAAAGTAGAATTCTGTCAGCTAATACTAGGAATAGACCTCTGGACTGATCACTAGACAGCAATATCACATTCTCATAAGAAATGGCAAAAATTATTGAGCCCCATGTTTTTAGGGCACTTGTGCAGAACGCAGCAATAATATGAATGCTCTCTGGTCATGATTAGAAGTGGGAAAGCAGGATGTGTTTCTGAAAAGGCTCCAGGCCCCCCACAAGGGCTTGTGCACGAAACACGCAGCAGAATTCCTGACTTTGCTAACCTATTCCAGAGAGAGGAAGTTAACTGTGTTAGTCTGAAGTCAAGCAGAAGGCAAGGTAGATCTGTACTGCATGGACTGATTTAGTTAGTCTATATGGTGCAAAATACTCCCTGCCTTCTCCTTGATCTGTTCCATCCAGTCACAGACCTTGCCTGTGTGCTCTATTGGATAATCAAGGGAGACTGGTCAGAGGGAATGAGTCTTATCCATCTCTTCCTGTGTGTTGCGTGGGTTCCAAATGGCCTTAGCTGCCTTGATCAATTCAAGTACAAAGCACTATATTCACTTCCAGGAACACTGATCATTCCAGCTGAAGCCCCTTCTTATTTAGCCCTTAAGACAGAGCTTTTACCTGTGCTAGGTACAATCAAGCCCCAAGGAGTGCAAAAGATGAAACATTAGAAATAAACCATAGCTCAGCCCCTGGCAGGACAACACAAACTTTTTGTGCATCATCTTCCTGTGGCTGGAAATGTCTGCCCTTGAGCAGGACTCCCCCTAGTAGGAGCTATGCAAAGAGTGAGGGCCTTCTGTCGCTGTCTCTTGCCTAGCACTGACCCTATTTCAGTTTATATCTTCATTGCTAGCAGCTTTTGTGTTCTGAGCCCCTGAACCACAATGAGCAACTGCTGCAGTGGAGAAACTGAGGTCAAGGACAATGCAAGGGTTATGAGGCCTTCCCTGAAACTAAGAGTTAGAGTCCCGAGCCTATGCAAAATCAAAAGGGTTCCACAACCCATCCCTCACTGACCACCCAAAAGGAAGGGCTGTGTCTCATTACCAGGAATCCAGGTTTTCTGTTTGTACCAGAAAGAATGTGGAAAAATGCAGATTTACTCCTTTAAAGGAGAAAAACTGGCATAATTCCAGTTTGCAAAGGGCTGCTTGGGGCTGAGGGGAGCAGGAGGAGGGCAATCAGAGGCAGAGGGCACCATGTGCATGTGTGCGCACCTATGCATGGTGGAGAGCAGCTCCTGCAGCTGTCTGCAGGTAAG
>NW_005842256.1:1761064-1775794 GCF_000455745.1 Alligator sinensis | reverse complement strand
CGAGGTAGGGGGGGGGGGGCAGAACTTGTGAGAAGATGGGGCTGGGGGCAGTGTGCAGTGCAAGGGGCCCAAGGATGGGGTGGGAATGTGCAGCTACAAGGCCTAGCTGGGGAGTGGGACGGAGTCACAGGTGGCTCATCCAGAACAGTGGGGGCAGGGCAGCTTCACACCACCACATGCGCTCCTGGGAAGGGGTTGGGCATCAGAGGTGAAGTGTCGGGAGGTATGGTGGCATGTACCCCCCACATTTCAGAGACGGGACCCAGTGTGGGAGGGCAGAGCAGGGCAACAAGACTTGTTCATACTGCCACCGCCACCACAAGCTGCAAGCCAGCTGTGTCACCATGGTCATCAAAGCAAGTTGCCTCCTGCCGACCATCACACTAGGGGTGGCTTGTGCCCCTGCACTGTGGTGGCGGGCAGGAGGCACCTCACCATGATGGTGGGGCTTGCAGCAGCAGTGCCAGCAGCAGCAAGTCTAGCCACCCCACTCTGCCCTCCCTTGCCAGGTCCCACCCACTAGGCTGCCAAGGCAGCTCCTGTCCAGTGTCAGTCCAGTCAGGCTGCATCCCCGTGGCCTGCTGTGGGTGCAGAAATCTGGGGGGACACATGTCCCTATCCCCCCTGACGTGTCACCTATGGCATAGATTCATAGATTCATAGATGTTAGGGTCGGAAGGGACCTCAATAGATCATCGAGTCCGACCCCCTGCATAGGCAGGAAAGAGCGCTGGGTACAGATGACCCCAGGTAGATGCTTATCTAACCTCCTCTTGAAGACCCCCAGGGTAGGGGAGAGCACCACCTCCCTTGGGAGCCCGTTCCAGACCTTGGCCACTCTAACTGTGAAGAAGTTCTTCCTAAAATCTAGTCTAAATCTGCTCTCTGCTAGCTTGTGGCTATTATTTCTTGTAACCCCCGGGGGCGCCTTGGTGAATAAAACCTCACCAATTCCCTTCTGTGCCCCCGTGATGAACTTATAGGCAGCCACAAGGTCACCTCTCAACCTTCTCTTGCGGAGGCTGAAGAGGTCCAGGCGCCCCAGTCTCTCCTCATAGGGCTTGGTCTGCAAGCCCTTAACCATACGAGTAGCCCTTCTCTGAACCCTCTCCAGATTATCCACATCCCTCTTGAACTGCGGCACCCAAAACTGCACGCAGTACTCCAACTGCAGTCTGACCAGTGCCCGATAGAGGGGAAGTATCACCTCCTTGGATCTGTTCGTCATGCATCTGTCTATGGTCAGACATTCTGTCTGCCCCACACACAGTCTCCTGCTCCACACCCTAGGGGGCTGGAGCCTAGAGGCAAGGAACAGTGGGTCAGGAGTGAGGGGCAGCAGCAGAACTGGGAGTGGGGGGCTGTGGGTTTAGAGTGGGAGGCACCAGTGGGGATGAGAGGATGAGGGTTAGCAGTGAGGGTCACCGGCAGGGCTGTGGGGCTGTGGCTTGGGAGTGAGGGACATCAGCATATTGGGGCTGCTCAGCACCACAATGCAGTGGGGAGGGGACAGCTGCAACTGGACCTACATTCTGGTGAATGAAGTGGGTAGGGGGAGCTCTGATTTTCCAAAATTAAAAAAAAAAATCAAATGCCACAATATATAGGTATTTAGAATTTATTTTATAATAATGATAGAGGCACTGGTAGGCTTCCAAATTGCTTCAAAATGGTAAATATATCAGTAAAACGTTGTGTTCAGCTGATACCTATATATAGAGAGGTGTTTCATTTTAATCACAGAAAAATGCAGATTTGGGAGTTTTAAATCAGAGAATTTGGGATTTTTTATCAGAGAATATGGGATATTTTACCAGAGGATACCAGAATCCCTGCTCATTACATAAGTCCTATCACATTCCATACATTGATACCCTCTATTGAGGAAGAAAAGTGTCATCATCCCCAAAATCTGAATCTATTAGTGCTACACCTTAGCATGCTCAGGTGGAGAGTAAAAGTGAACCCACACTTCACAAAGCCTGGCTCACAAAAGCCATCTTCTTTGCTGACACCTGCCCCCAGTTGAGCCCAGGTGGCTAAATGGAAGTCAGACATTTAAAAACTTTACCCCTTTGCAAGGTTATTTCCCTGTTCTTGTACAGTAAAAAAGGAAACCTCTTCATTAGGGCCGTGCGAAATGGCACCATTCCATTTCGCCTTGAGTTTTGACGGTTCAACGGAACAGTGTTTCATCTCGAATTTCATTTCGAGTCAAAACAGCTGTTCCATTCTGTTCCATCAAAAAAAAAGCTGTTTTGAGGCTGTTTTGAGTTTTGCTGGGAATGGAGAGTCAGACCAGCTGGGCTGACTTCCCATCCCCAGCACTAAATCGTGCCAGGGGTGGGAGGCAGTCCAATTGGGCTGCTTCCCCGACCCCCATGCTAGATTGCGATCTAGCACAGGGGTCGGGAAAGCAGCCCACCTGGGCTGCCTCCCCACCAGATCTTGCACTGGGGATGGGAAATCAGCCCAGCTGGACTGACTTCCCATTTCCAGCCTATGGTCAAAACGTTTTGACTTTTGAAATGTTTCGACCAGCCTCGTTTTGTTTCAAGGCTATTTCGAGGTCTTTTGTTTTGTTTCAATTTTGCTGTGTCAACCTCAAAATAGGTCGAAACAATGTTGAAATGAAATGGCCGGTGAAATTTCGCACAGCCCTACTCTTCATCCTTCCCATCAGCTGGGCCTTGGGCAGTAGCTTGCAGTCAGCACTCCATAGACTGGTAGGTCTA
The DNA here is from genome assembly GCF_000455745.1 of Alligator sinensis. NCBI lineage: Eukaryota > Metazoa > Chordata > Crocodylia > Alligatoridae > Alligator > Alligator sinensis. The sequence goes on along the minus strand of NW_005842256.1, from coordinate 1,773,059 downwards.
CATTCCCCAGCAATATCTTACTGCCGTGGTGACAGACAGGCAGTGCAGGTCTTGGGAAGTTAAGGTATTTGTAGCACATAAAGGGAAAACCAAGCCCAAGCCAGGGATTTCACTAAACAAAATAATCCCATTAATGGGATATTGATCATTGTCTACATTTTAATTTTCAATGCAGTAAGCATCTCCTTTGCCCCTGTTTATGCTACTCTGTTAACTAGCCTGTATTGATAGTATGCTGGGGGAAGGCAGAGCTAGGAGGGCTCACTGGCATCAGAAGGAAGGGGAATCAAATTGATTTGGTTTAAAAAGGTAAAGTGAGATACAAACTGTTTGCCAGCTGGTGGGCTGTTGTCTCTAGTTGGAAAGTCTGACAGGTTGGGTGACCTGTGGAATGCCTGCTGGGAAATTCTGATAGCTGGGATAGGCCTAAATCTGTTCACATCCAATCATCCCACTCACTGACTGGACATGGTTTTATCCAGGTCTCTCTTTATAGAGTAGTCTCAGGTCTCCCCCTTTCCTATCCAGGCAGCATCAGTGTCCTACAGGGGAGGAAAGTAGTGATGGTAGGGGAGGGCCCCTGTATAATCATACTTTTCATTTTCTAAACATGTATCTTTCCTGCAGTAAAAGAGTTGGGAGATGAGCCTGTTTGGTCTGAGAAATCCAGCCTTTGAGCACGGTGTTCACCTTAACCCAAAAGACTGGCTTGGAGCATGCCCTGGTCAGTTCAGAGCAAAAGATCATTTGTTCTGGGCAAAGCAGCTCTTGTTAGGAGCACTTAGCCTTTTTCATGTTGCTGTTAGAAACATCTGTTTGTGTGAGCTTAGGTACACTATGGTAGCCCTGAGGTTTTTATGCTGACTTCTTTGCCTGGCATACATCCCTCTAAGCTGGCAATGGGACCCCTTCACTGGTACTGTTATACTTTGCTGGCATTAAGTCCTCTGTATTGGGGCCAAGGTCACTGCAAAGTTACCATTCTCTCATAGACAATAATGAGGCAGCCCTGATACAGGGATCTCTATGTAGGACTCAAAGGTGCCTGCCAGAGCTCAAGGGCTGCTGTTCTCAGGGTTTTCACATGTACACTGGAGTCTGTGCTAGGGGCAATCATATTTGAGGTGAGAGCGAACCTTTGTACATAGCAAGCAAAGTAAGTATGCAACGTACTGACCTGGGCTATCCTTGCCAGGGGCATGCATCTCTGTAACAGTGTCCTAAAGAACATCAAGATGCAGTTCTAGGGCAGTTCTGAAGGTACAAGGAACACCTTTGAGCAGAGAAAGCAAATAAAAGCTTTGACTATGAAGGGCCGGAGATTACAGCAAGGAGAAATTCTTCAGACAAATTGCTTATTCATCAACAAGCATAGTTTCAAGCCAACCATAACTAGTTATAAAATTAAGCCAAACCCAGCAAATAATTTAGCTTAAAAACATGTTTTCTTATTTTTATATTTTCCACAAAAATACCATGATTTTTCATTTCAAAATGATTTTTTGTTTTGAAATTTACCTAGATTTTAGAGTAAAAGACCCCAGATATAAATTAAATGTTTTGGTGACCTTAAGCAATTTTTCTCCTTTATTTTTTCATTTTGCTGGGAAAGCAAATTTATTCTGTTTCACACTGACCCCCTCAAAACATTTTTCAAGTTAGTTAATGATCAAAAAGCAATTACTGGTATTTGGAATTAAGCACTGAAATTCAGAGTAATATGAAATTCACCCCTCACTAGTCCAATCTGTCTGGCTCAACACTTATCTAAAGAATAACCAGAAGCAAAACCCCATATTAAAGCATTCCAGAATTTTGAAACAGTTTCTGTCTGCCTCTCTACCACACACAAACCATCATGGTATCTAGTTCTAGGGCTATGCGAAATTTCGCCGAGTGTTTCGTTTCAAAGCTGTTTTGATGCATTTCGAGCTTGAAACAGTGAAATCGAAAGAAACAAAAAGCTTCAAAACAAAATGAGGGCATTTTCTAAACGTTTCGAGTTTCGAAGCAGCTCAGGGGCAGGAGACAGGGGACAGCCAGGGCTGCACTCCAAGCAGCTCCGCAACCCCGTGGAGCTCAGCCTGGTGGCAGAAGGCGGAGTGCAGCCCTGGCTTTGCCCACCTCCTGCCACTGGGCTGAGCTCCACGGGGTTGGGAGAGTCAGTCAGAGTGCAGCCCTGGCTCTCCCTGCCTCCAGCCACTGGGCTGCACTCTGAGCAGCCCCACAGCCCCATGGAGCTCAGCTCGGTAGCGGGAGGTGGAGCACAGCCCTGGCTCTGCCTGCCTTCCCCTGCCAGGCTGAGCTCTGTGGGGCTGTGGCGCCGGTCAGAGTGCAGCCCAGCAGCAGGAGGTGGGGAGAGCCAGGGCTGAGCTCTGACCAGCTTTGTCAGCCCCACAGATCTCAACCTGCCCTCCCAGTGCTGCTGGACTCCTCCTGTGGGTGTGGTCCCCTGGATCTGCATGCTGGATGACAGGAGGCTGCCACTGCAGCCTGGGGCCAGCAGCAGCATCAGTCTTCTCCGTTGCTGGGCACGGGCTGTTCCCAGCACTGGTCCCAGGTGGCAGCAGCAGCCTTCTATCATCCAGCGCAGATCTGGGGGCCTGCACCCCCAGGAGGAGTCCAGCACAGCCCCACAGCCCTCCCAGGGGTGCAGGCCCCCAGCTCTGTGCACCAGATGACAGCAGGCTGCTGCTGCTGGCAGCCGCCACAAGTTTTGCTTTGAAGAGTTAGAGGTTCAGTTTCCCAGAAACCTCTGCACCTTTCTCCTTGAAACTTGGCAGGCTTCATGCCCTCAGAAGGGGCTATCATCCCTGCAATTTGTATCTGAATCAGGCAAGAAATGACAAAGTTTTAGGTGTTTTCATGATTATCCATTACAGCCTATAGGTGAAACATAGAAACGCGTCAAAATGCGTCGAAACAGCAAAACAGTTTCAACGAAACGAAATGGAACAGTGCTTCAAAAAGAAATGACGAAACAAAACACTGTCCCTTTGAAATAGCAAAATGGATGTCAAAATGAAATGATGGTGTTTCACACAGCCCTATCTAGTTCCCAATAACATGTAAGGAAGGTTGGATCTGTTCAGACTGGAGTGCTGCCATAGTGAGGAGGGAGCTGTACCTTGCTTTAACCTGGCATTTCTGCCAGCCAAACCTTCCCACTTCCCTCTGTCCCATGCTGGTGCCTAGGGGTGTGCCTCCCGCCCCCCCTCCCCCCCTTTCTCTTTCCTGATACTGCAACCTTTTTAGGAGCCAGAGCAATGCCAGTCTTGCTCAGTTGGGCTTATCCTTCCATAATTAGAGCATAAAGGGCTGCTTGGGGTGGGGCACAAAGCCATCCTATAAGAGCCATACCTGCAGCTGCCTTCTCTCTGAGCAGCTCATCAGTTCAACATGAACACAGAGCAAATAGATGGCTTGCCTGGAGGGAGAGGATAATAAACCTGGTGCTTAAACTGCTCTGCTGCCACACTCTGCCTTTAAGCATCCTACTGGAAGAATCACTTTGCTGGCTTCTTCCTCCAAGAGTTGTTTCCATCCCCTTTCCCAGGCTGTTTTTGCTCTTTCCAAGGAGCAGCTTGGATTTTCAGCACCCCTTTAGAGTGGTAGTTGTTTGGGAATATACTACATGCCAGGTTGGGTGCCTGTAGGAAAGGGTGAGGCCAGCTTGCCTCTGATGAGGTTGGGTGAGCAGAAATGAAGCCAGCCTGGTTCAAGGAATTAGTTTCCCCATGTAAGTAAGACTCCTACTTCTAAAAAGTCCTCACGAATCACAACACTCTGATTAAAAGAAAAAGAAGTAATTTTCCATGTCTCCATTCAAGAATGATATTACTGGGCTTTTCAATAATTACTGAGCTAATCTGACATTCATGATCCTCTCTAACTGATAGACTTGACTTCAGTCATTCATTTGGATGCCATATAAAACCTGATTAATACGATGTTACTTAGTGGAACACAATCTCTCCTCTCCCCCAAGGACATTGTAATTTTAGAAATAATTTAAATATTACAAAAAATGGCAGGTAATTGGTGGGAGGGCTCACCATGTCAGGTTAGTTCTTCAAGGGCTTCCTCACTTGCAGAGGAGATCGTTTCTATAAGACATTGTTTGGTGCTCTAACAAGCCTGGTGTTGCAGCTTGCAGAAGTGGGATTACATGAGAGAGAAACCAATAGGTGGGAACATGGTGAGGACTGGAGTCATGAGCAGAGGACAGTGCCTGTGACTAAAGGAGTGAGGGGTGAACTTCAGGTCCTTTCTTTTCCTCTATATATTCCTTCTGCCGAGCACCAGTCAGCAGCAAGAAGGGCCAGGTTCACATTTTGGGGTACCCCATAAATTATACCAGTGACTTGAGTCCCCACCCAGAAATGTGGGAACACTAAATTTGCTGGAGTATCCCACATAAACAAAACTCAGTCCTTGGAAGCAGTATAAACCAACAAATGCAAATTTATTATCAAAACACAAACAAAACAAATAAAAAAACAAAACCTTAAACAATATAAACATTATCCCTACAACTACAGTTCTTAGGTTGAACCTCTTTAAAGAGACTTCTTCCCAGCCCAGGCGAGTCTGGGACTTAGGGCTCCCCAAAAGGTTAGTTCCAGGGTCCACGCTGGAGCTGTCTTATGATTGGGATTCACCACACATCAGGAAGCTGCTTGTGGCTGGTGGTTTGGTTGTGGTGCAAGGGGCTAGGGCTGTGCAAAACAGAAGCGTTTCATTTTGGCTGATGTTTTGACAGAACAGTGTTTCATTTCGACTTTTGTTTTGAGTCGAAATGGCTGTTCCGTTTCGTTCCATCAAAATGTTTTGCTGTTTTGACCCTGTTTCGATGCTTCGCCCATAGGATGTAATGGGGAAGGTCGAAACAGGCTATAACTTTGTCATTTCTGGCCAGATTTTGATGAAACTTGCAGGAATAGTAGACTCTTATGAGGGCATATAGTGTGACAGGGTTCAAGAAGATAGATGCAGGGGGTTTAGAGAAACTGCACCCCAAAATCTTGAGAGCCAAACTCATGTCACGTGTACATGTTAAGCCACAGTGGGGTCAAATCTGCAGAGATGCTAGCCCCTGCTCAGGCAACAAATCCTGCCATGTTTCAAGGAGGTAGGTGCAGGGGGTTCAGAGAAACTGCACCCCAAAATCCTGAGAGCAAAACTTGTGTCACGTGTATGTGTTAAGACACAATGGGGTCAAAACTGCAGGCGTACTAGCCCCTACTGAGGCCACAAAGTCTACCAAGTTTCAAGGACATAGGTGCAGGGGTTTGGGGGGAAATGCACCTCAAGCTGCTGACAAGCAAAACTCGTGACATAGATGACCCTGTGTGTGTTAAGGCACAGAGGACTGAAAACTGCCGGGCCAACTGTGTCTGTCTGGGGGCGGTGGAGGGGGGAGAGGGGGGGAGGGGAGGGGGGACAGGACTACAGCAGTCCTGGCTGCTAAGCTACTGTGTTACCAGTTACCAATTAATCATGATTCACTCAGGGACCAGCTCCAAACACAGTACCTACCTACTACATAATGACTTAACGAGCACCAATTAGCACCTACAAAACCACAACTAAGGAGAGGAAAAAATCAATACAGACAATCAACTGCCCCAAGACTGACACAGTCAGTTGCACAAGCACCCATGTCATAAGTTTTGTCTGTCAGCAGCTAGGGGTGCAGGGCCCCAGAACCCAGAACCCCTGCACCTATCTCCTTGAAAGCTGGCAGGCTTTGTGGCCTCAGCAGGGGCTACCATCCCTGCAGTTTTGACCCTGCTGTGGTTTAACACATACATGTGACATGAGTTTTGCTTTCATGATTTTCGGGTACAGTTTCCCAAACTCCCTGCACCTATGTCCTTGAAACTTGGCAGGCTTTGTGACCTCCACAGGGCCTAGCATCCCTGCAGTTTTGACCTTGCCGTGGCTTAAGACATACAGGTGACATGAGCTTTGCTTTCAGGATTTTGGGGTGCAGTTTCTCCGAACCTTCTGCACCTATCTTCTTGAAGCTTGGCATGCTTTATACCCTCAGAAGGGGGCTACGGTTTCTGCATGTTTTATCCAAATCTGGCCAGAAATGACAAAGTTATAGGCTGTTTTGTCCTTCCCCATTATTGCCTATGGGCGAAACGGCAAAACATTTCTATTTGCCTCATTTCGTTTCAAGGCAGTTTCGACCATTTCTGTTTCATTTCAATTTTGCTGTTTCAACCTCAAAACAGGTTGAAACAGCATCAAAACAAAACTGGTGGTAATATTTTGCACAGCCTTACAAGGGGCCCCTTGATGCTCCTGGAGAAGTGGTAGAGCATTGATCTTTGCTCCCACAGAGACGCTTTACGTGTGTGTGTGTGGAGAGGGCCGGGGGTGGGGGGACTGTGGCTCTAGCCAGCACACACACCCCAAAAAACTTCTGGGCTGGAATACATGGCTTGCTGAAACAAAAACTGCAGGACAAACGTGAAAGGGAGCCAGGTTGATTACTGGCTACAAGTGGTCCTACCATACAGCTTGGCTGGAGCAATGGACCATGAAAAGAAACAAAGGGAGAAAGCCAGGCCTACCCTCTATGTCTGGGCTGCAGGTAGTCTGGGTCACACAGCTGCCATGGGAGGAAGAAGGTTACAAACCTCAACCCTGGCCCAAAACTGGCAGGATTCAACCCTGCCATGTTTCAACCCTGTTCATAGGTGACTCACAGGGGGGACACGTGCCCCCCCTGGGATTGGCCACTGCTGCCACCAGCTTCTGCAAGTGGTTGCTGCTCACCCCCCACTGACGCTGATGCCTTCTGTGGGCAGTGACCACTTCCCGCCACTGCCGCCCACAAATTGTGCCCCCCCCCCACATCCCCAGCCTCAGCAGGCACCAGTCATTCATGACCCTGTTTAAAACTGCCAGACCTAATTCATGGCCAGCAAACCCAAGAAATAAATACCGCCCCCCCCAGCATTAATCCCTTCAAACCTCAGAAAAGGAGGAAGAACAGGAGGAGAGAGGAGTTCCCAGACACTGGGACAATTCTCCCTCTCTCCTCTACCTGAGTTTCCCTTTGAAAGAGACTTGGCTCTTCAATAGCCCCTAGCAGCTTCTCTCTACCCTCCCCAAACCAGCCTAGCTGACCTTATATCCCTCCACATAACATCACTTTGTCTTTGTCCAGTCAGGGAGTGCCATGCTCCAGTCTCTCTCTTAACAAATCTGCCTGAAAATTCTTTTTTCCCCCTGGCCAGTGTGGCCCAAGGATTTTACATATCTCACCCATATAAAAGGCCCTAGCTTTCCATGTGCACAGCACATGACCAAAGCAACAGGGGCCATCTTGCACATACACATGTTTTATCCTTAGCAAGAGGCCAGAGGAGAAAAAGGGGGAAAAGGAAAAGTGATGGAAAAGGGGGAAAAAAAGATAAATACAGAAAAAAACACAATGTACAGGAACCAAAGGCATACACTGCCATATACACAGGGTGTGCTCCTGCTGCTGCTGCATTAGCGACAAAAGTCAAAAGAGAGTAGGATCAGTCTCTGTATATTTCATACATCCCATCTTGGTATTGATTGCATTCCCTGCATATTCCATTGATGCTTAGAAACTTCTGAACAACTTTCCTGCCTAACCATGCAAGTTTGTTCTTTGGCCAAGGTAGTACACACAGGGCATGTCTACACATCACCATATGGCGATGTTGTTACTGCACTGTGTTTTAGTACATCCTTTTGGAAATACTAAAACATGGCACAGTAACTGCCCATACTGCGCTGTACCAGCAGCGCATGGGAAGATTTCCCCACTGAGTCGCCCTAGTGGCACACCGTAAGTGAGGAGTCTGCCACTATGGTGATATAGCCAGTGATCACATGTAGACCCACATAATCACTACATCCCTCTAGCGTGCTGTACAGTGATGTAGCACATTGCTACATCGCATTAGGGTGACGTGTAGACATGCTCACAGTGTGCAGCACTAAGACAGTTGTATTGCTGTAGAGATGATAGCAATGTGGCATGGTCAGCATTTGTATTGTGTAGCAGGGTTTCCTAACCATCGCTACTTGGAGAGCAAGGGGCAGCCTTAAAGGGCTGCAATGTGGTGCAGGCCGCTGATTACAGGCCAGCAGCTGCAGCATAAACAGTGCAGGAGAGGAGAAAGAGAAGAGATATAGAGCTACTGACAGCTATCTGAGGTTAAGATGGCCTGCAATAAGCTACAGGGCAGTGCTTTAAGCAGACAAGTAGCTAAGGAGCAGATGAAGAATTGCTGGGCAGACTGCAGTAAATCAAAGCAAGCTTAGTGGGCTAACCAGAAACCTCTGGGTCTAGCGGACGTGTGACCACAAGGGGTGGAAGCCCAGCATACTAAAGTCTAGCTCCAGAGCTAAGGGCACAGCCTGGCCTTGAGCAGTAAAGAGGGAAGAAGTTATAAGAACCCAGGTTCCTAAGGAGGGGAGTTCAGTCAACATGGGATCCAGGGGAGCTAGAGAGAGCCTGCAGACAGAAGACCAGAGATGGCCAGAACCTGGAAACTCGGGAGACTGAAGATTTGGGTTGCACCTACAGGGGTGGCATGGAGGCCATAGAAAAATGCCTGTGGGGCTCTCAATGTTGGGCCAGGGCCTGGGGAGATGTGTGAGCGGAAACCCAATAGTTTAGGGGCAGCAGCTTTGCCAGTCAGGGATCTGGGGATCTGGAGCAGTCCCTCCCAAGCCAGGGGCCCAGAGGACTTAGTGACTAGAGATGCAACTGCTTTATCAGGGTCAGAGACCCAGACAGCTGGAGCAATCCTGCCAGGGCCCAGAAGACTTGGGTGAGTGGAGGTGAAGGCAGGGCCAGACGATCCAGCACAGTGAATGCATGTAGAGTACAGTACTACCTGAAAGGCATGGACATGGCAATGGAGTGGTTGAAGGTCATGCCAAAAGCCCTTAAGACATGATTAGCATCATTAAGATGATTGGGGCCTGTAGAGCCATGAATCAGGCCAGCTGGGCCCAGGACTAGAGAATGTGCGCAGTGTCATTGGAGCCCCTGAGTCAAATGGGTCATCCTGGGTCAAGACTGAGGGGAAGAAAAGGAGTCCTGTTCAGGGCAGAGAACTTGGCTCAAGGAGGAGCAGGACCACATAAAGCACCCAAGGCTATGAGATCAGTCACCCCAAAGGTATTATTTCACCATCAAGATATGGCAGGTGAGATGGTAGGGTGGTACCCTGAGAGGTCAGAGTAGGCAAGTGAGGCTGCTAATGCAGCAGCTGGTCTCCAGAGGCTGGATCCTATTACAATTGCTTTATTTCTGCTCTGCTTTGGCCCAGAAAGGGCTGAGATGCCACTGGAAAAAAGTAATGCTATCACTATTCCCAACCTACCTCTTTGTTATTGTACCTGGCCTGGGGCCTGTCCACCTCAAAGGAGTTTAGTCCATTGCCCTGGCTCCTAGGACAGGATGCAGTGGCAGGCAAGGTCAGGCATCTTCCATCAACCCAGGTGGAAACAAACAGTCATTTTGGCAGGAAATCAAACATAGTCAGATGTGATGCCAGTTGTATTTCTCCCTCCTGTGCCCTGGCAATTGCAAGTCCTGTGCTCAGCTTTCTGTCTTCTTGGCAAGGTAAAATGGCTCACATGTACCACTGTGCTGCCATTTGTTTAAATCTAGTTCATAACTTCTATATTACATTGCAGTTTGCAGTGTTCCTATTTGCAAAGCAAGACTGTTTCCCCTAAAATAGGCACTAAGAGTGAGATAAAGTGACCAACCTTTTTCAGTAACCCTCTATTGCCAGTTCAGAGACTGAAGGTATCTTCCTAACCTGTGCAGGGAGCCTGAATTATTAACTTCCACTGCTTCTACTGCCCCATTAAGCTAATAACTCAAATATATGCTTTGCTTTGTTTCAACTCTAGTCTGCCTCTCTGTGTAATAGTCTGAAACCCCCATGCTTCCAAGACAGCATGTCTGACTCCCTCTTGAGCACTTTCATGTATGCTTGATTGGATCTTGCATATTCCAGTGATATTTTATGACTTGCAGTAGTACCCCTATGGGCCATGGACACATCAGATCTCAAGCTATGGCAAGCTCTCATCAGGCCAGTGCTTGTCTGGAAGATCTCCAGGGGTAACCCAGCATGCCTTAATAAGTGCCAGTGATGAACTGATAAAAGGAGATCTGTATTCTGTGTCAGTGCTGAGTCCTGACATGACCCCAGTTTCACCATAGAAGTAGAGGTGCTGCCATTTGAATGAGAGCCAAAAAAAGGTCCTGAGCATTTATGGTGTTTTCAAAGCTTGCAGCATTTCATAGATTCATAGATGTTAGGGTCGGAAGGGACCTCAATAGATCATCAAGTCCGACCCCCTGCATAGGCAGGGAAGAGTGCTGGGTTTAGATGACCCCAGCTAGATGCATATCCAACCTCCTCTTGAAGACCCCCAGGGTAGGGGAGAGCACCACCTCCCTTGGGAGCCCATTCCAGACCTTGGCCACTCTAACTGTGAAGAAGTTATTCCTAATGTCCAATCTAAATCTGCTCTCTGCTAGCTTGTGGCCATTATTTCTTGTAACCCCCTGGAGCACCTTGGTGAGTAAAGCCTCACCAATTCCCTTCTGTGCCCCCATGATGAATTCATAGGCAGCCACAAGGTCACCTCTCAACCTTCTCTTGCGGAAGCTGAAGAGGTCCAGGTGCCCTAGTCTCTCCTCATAAGGCTTTGTCAAAGACTGAAAGCATTAACCCTTTTCCATCCAAATGAATACTCTTAACCCATTTTCCTAAACTCTCCTTTCTAGGACAAAAGGCTGCAGTATTCATCACTTTGTAACATAACTTATAGCTGCCTGAAAACATATTTCTTTTCCTTTAAAATGTCGTTTGCTTTTTAAAAATTCAAATGTACTTTTTTTCAATACGTATAAACCTTGTTGTTTTACCCAAACAACGTTGTTGTTCAGCTACCAGAAATGGAAAAAGGAGGGTGGCTTGTTTGCTTGTTTGGTTTAATGGAAATCAGTATTGGGGGGGGGGGGGTGGTAATCATTTTCAATAACAAGAAACCTTATTAAAAATAAAACTCTTTGTAAAAATGCCAAATGGGGCAATATGCTCCTGGCATTAACATGATATCTTTCTTAAACATTCTTGTTGTTACAACTGAATTATAAATTAATACTCAGAAACAAAACAATCCACTTCCATTTTAGACCTACAGATTATTAGGAAGGCATTGGAGTGTGCAGCTTTCTCAGCGTTTGAGGGTGGGGACTCCACTCTTTATGAGTTATTCCCACCACTACAACCTTAGAATAATCAGGAATTCACCCAGAACTCATTACAGGGTTGAGAACTCCTACAATCTCATCATGAGTCACGCTACATTTAATGCTTTTCTTAAAGTCCCAGTTCCTGATGTTCTGCAAACATGTATGAATCTGTTTGCTCTTTTTAAAAAAGCAAGTTTAGCCATTGGGATTTTAGAGAAAAACTTGGAACTGTGAGTCTGAAAGGGAACTAAATAGAGTCTAACATTTATTACTTGTAAAATCTTTTTTTTGTTTCTTGAATGCACGGGACTGACAACACCCCATTCCACTGCACAAATGTGTCCCCACATGTTTATTGCCACAAACAGAGTAACAGCAGCACTGAGCAGTTAATCCAGGGTGTTTACAAGGAGCTGTGTCCCAGCGCTGTAACCCTAAAAGGTCCAAAATCTAGTCAGAACCCTACCCTCAGAATCATGTTTAAAAATTAAAGATAGTTTCTTGTTCTATGAGTTCTGCAGCACCAACTACAAAATGCCCATATGTCTGTTTGACAATTACCACATTTTTGTTGCTAATTTACAATAGATAATCCCTGGCCCCTACAGCTGAATATCAGTTAACTCTGTGCTCAAGCCCCATATACGTTCTTCTCCACCAACCTCCAAACTACACACATTCTCTTCCTGAATCTTAAGGGGCCTTCCAGAGAGG
>NW_005842256.1:1758763-1761054 GCF_000455745.1 Alligator sinensis | reverse complement strand
ACTGACCCATTGCTTGCATGAAAGGAGAGGTAGGAAGGAGCAGAGGGAAGGGGCAAGAGGGATCTAGATTCATAGATTCATAGATGCTAGGGTCGGAAGGGACCTCAATAGATCATCGAGTCCAACCCCCTGCATAGGCAGGAAAGAGGGCTGGGTCTAGATGACCCCAGCTAGATGCCTATCTAACCTCCTCTTGAAGACCCCCAGGGTAGGGGAGAGCACCACCTCCCTTGGGAGCCCATTCCAGACTTTGGCCACTCTAACTGTGAAGAAGTTCTTCCTAATGTCTAGTCTAAATCTGCTCTCTGCTAGTTTATAGCCATTATGCCTTGGTGAGTAAAGCCTCACCAATTCCCTTCTGTGCCCCCATGATGAACTTATAGGCAGCCACAAAGTCGCCTCTCAACCTTCTCTTGCGGAGGCTGAAGAGGTCCAGGTGCCCCAGTCTCTCCTCATAGGGCTTGGCCTGCAAGCCCTTAACCATATGAGTGGCCCTTCTCTGGACCCTCTCCAGGTTACCCACATCCCTCTTGAAGTGCAGCGCCCAAAATTGCACGCAGTACTCCAACTGCAGTCTGACCAGCGCCCGATAGAGGGGAAGTATCACCTCCTTGGTTCTGTTCGTCATGCATCTGCTGATGCACGATAAAGTGCCATTAGCTTTTCTGACGACTTCGTCACACTGATGACTCATGTTCATCTTGGAGTCCACTAGGACTCCAAGATCCCTTTCCGCTTCCGTGCCACCCAGCAGGTCATTTCCTAGGCAGTAGGAAATCTTGGAGTAGGAGATCTAAGCTGCCCTTAACTGAAGGCTCTTTTTGTCTTCCTTTCTCCCCTACTTTCCCCTGCTCAGATACACTTCTTTTCCCTCATTGACGGAATGGAGCACTCTTCCTGCCTCCTACAGCAGCCCTGGTTTGCAGTTTTGCCCCCAAGCGAAAAGGAAGAATGAAGAGCAGCCAGAGTGTGTTTTGTTTTGGAAAGCATTGTGAGTAGGCTTGAGTTAAGTCAAGGCCAAACTGGCTTCAGCATGTACCAGGGCTGATTACTGGGAAATCCCATAAAAGCTGTCATCAAGTATGAATCACATCAGTAACATGCAGCCCTGACAGCTATGCTGGCCTGACCCATCAACCTGCATTAAGGCTCCTCTCTTTCTTTGTGCCGTGACAAGCATAAGAGCACAGGATCCATGCACCCTCACCCAGCCCAGAAGCATACATGCTCCAAGCCTCCCTGAGTGGTATTACCATTGTCCAATGAGAAGAGAGCTTAACAGCAGGAACTAGGGCTAGGATTTCCTGCCGCCTCTCCAGCCACCCACAGTTGGTGGGGGTTGGAGAGACCAACCCATCCCTCTCTGCCCATTCCTAGACAGAGACTACTTTTGTCAAACACTACAATATGTACTACATATGCTGCTGCTTTCCAGGGCTGGACTAGTATTGGCTGGACCCTCAGAGCATTGGATCTTGAAACTAACAGCTCATTTCAGATGCAGTTCAAATTTCTTGGCTCTGTTCTTTCACGCTGTCTTCTAGCACAGGCTGTATTGATTACACATGGGACACATTTTGCTGCTTTTCTACAAACTTAGGGCTAAGTTCTGCTTCCCCCAACACCTGAAGTGTTGCTGCTGATAAAGCCCTGGCTTACACAAACAGATCGTCCACCTTACTGATGTAGCTGTGTAGTTCTAAACTTTCAGGGGGAAGGTAGCATGTAGTTAGTGCCCCCTAGCAGGTGTATTCTACTTAGGGCCTTGTTACATCTTACACTGAAAGCCACAGCAATGTTAATTGGCCTAGGGGAGCAGTCACACATTAAGGTGAAAACCATCTCTGACTGTCCAACATCAGCACAGCTGTGACTTGCCAGTAGAAACTTGGTAAGCAGGGGCAGGACTAGGAGCTAGAGGCAGGACTGACATGGCTGCTCTTGCTGGGTAGAGTGCATGCCAGAGTTCCAGGTGGCCCTTATGCCTCCCACCACTGCTCAGACCAGCTCTGCACCTGATGGGAAGAGAGAGCCAATCTGAGCAGCAGTGAGAAGCATCACTGTCTCCAGGTGCTCCAGGACTGCGGCATTCACTCTGCACAGTGTGCCTGCGGTGCAAGGAGACATGTCTGGCACCTCTGTGTCCCAGTGTCCTCATTTGCTCTGACACAGGAGGGGCGATCGCATCCTAGGACGATGGAGGACTTCAACTTGAGCAGAATAGCTGTGGAGAGCAGCCTTAATGCAGGGGTGGCCAAAATATGGCCTGCAGGCTGCATCCAGCCTGCCAG
>NW_005842256.1:1754916-1758722 GCF_000455745.1 Alligator sinensis | reverse complement strand
CCCCCAAAAAAAAATTTAGAAAATGAATATTTATCTGTCCCTGAATCCTGTCAAAGATGAGAAGCCAGGAGCACAAGGACCCAGGGGAAGCCACGGCAGGCTCCTGCAACAGCAGGGCCTGCCTGGCCCTGCCTCACCAGCTGGAAGCCACTGCCTATCCTCTGTTCGTGGCTGCACTGGTGCAGGAAATTCAGGTAAGAGCGGGGAGCAGGGGGGCAGGGGAGGACCACGGATGATCACCCCAGTCCTCAGGGCCTGGCTGGCTCTTGCTGAGCCCCATGGTAGGGTCATGCAGCCAGGAGCCACATGGTGCAGACCGGCTGGGGGGCGGGCAGGAAAGCGGCAGCAGGGGCGGAGGGGGAGTGGAGCAAGCAACATGCAGGAGCACGAGGCCTGTGCCAGTGTCCCAGGGCCAGCACTAGCGGGGCCCAGAGCAGGGCAGTAGGAGCACCGGGTGTAGGCTAGCAGTGGACTATGGAGCTGGGCTGGGCTGCACAAGCAGGGAGAGGAGGGAGATGACCCAACTGCATAGAGCCCCTACCGCCCACTCTGGGTCCTGCTGGCACTAGCCCCGGGACACTGGTTTAGGCCCCACACCCCTGCCTGGCTGCCGCTGGCTCCCGCACTCCCACTCACCCCCAGTGCCCCTGCTCCAACCCCGCAGTACAGACAGGGATGGACGCACAGCCCCGACCCTGCGCACCCCTCACTGCTCATCTGAACCGAGCAGCAGCAGCAGGGGTGGTGCTCAGCATGGGCGGAAAGTGGTGTCCCTCTCTCCCCTACCCCATGTGGCTTGCGTTTCCTGCTGCAACCACTCACAGTCTGTGCAGGACTGTCCTGCCTCTCCACTGTGTCAGCAGGCAACGGACAACAGACATGGGCAGCCCCACATGGGCTCCGAGCAGCTGTAGCAGGCCCTCTGCCCGAAATAATTGCCCACCCCTTCCTTAATGGAACAGGAGCAAAATCAAACAAACTAGACATAATCCTGCCCTGAAGTGGTGTAATTTTAAAATGAATAGCAAGTGCTTTAAGCCACTTAAAAGGTGTTAACATGCATCAAATCCAGGGGTTAAGAGCTCCAGAAGCCACCTAAAATTACTATATAACAAGGCCCTTAGTTTTACCAACTCACAAAGCTCTATAATTTATTTCAATTGTAAGCACTTACAACATTTCCAGATACAGATTCAGTTACCCAGGAGGTGTGTGGCTCTCCATTCAGCTCAAGGGGGAGTTTTAACCTCTGCTAAGATAGTGCAAGGGACGTGCATTTTAGCATGGCTTCTGACCTGTGTAGACAGTCATCTATGTTGATAACCACATCTCCCTACTAGACAGCAGAGAGCTGTCTAGCTCCTCAGGAGCCCAGGCATTAGAGCACTTGCCCAAAAGGTCTGGTTTCCAAGCTCCAGAGCTCCTGGCCGCATCTACAGGAGACGCTGACTGCACGGTCATTACCGCTCAGTCATTTAGTACTTGTTTAAACTGAAAACTAGAGGACTGAAAACATTTTCCATGCCCCTGCTCTGGCCCACTGGGCAACCAAGAGAGAAGTTGCTGGATCAGAAGGAGAGCAAGCAGGAGTGAACCTAACTGTATGCTACAGGAAGGGTGGGGCCTGGCTTCTGGCCCCTGCTTCTAAGGCATTTTTACATTTTGTCTATGGACTGATGCCAGATGCATGATGTATACCGATGCATGTCTGGAGTAATGCCATTATAATCAATGCCACTATTCAAGGCTGTATTTTTGTCAAGGGGCAGGAACTGGCCCACTGCAGTTGCATCAGTACAAATGAAAGGAGACAATGGCCTTCAGTGTACAGGATGATCCGAAAATAAACTGGTTACCCATATTTAGTATGCCCACAGCACCCTCTGCGTTTAAGTCTCGCAGGAGAAATATGATTTCAGAAGAGAGTTGATAGAGCTGAGAATCAGCCAGTGTCCTAGAACTTGTGGAGGATTAGTGATAGTTGGATAGAAAGGAAAGCCAGACCTTGAGGTTTGCTACTATCAGTTCACTAGACTTTCTATTCCTCTCTCCAGACATCAGCACATGCTTCTTCCTATTAATGATCCTAGGTAAGGTCTTCCAACAGGCCTCTTCTCTGTGAATAAGTATTATAATGAGGACCTCCACTAAAATGTAATTGAAAATGAAGACTTTGACTAAAAGGTTTTCCAACTAGTCTAGGCATGGACATATATCCTGATCAGACAGGGAGGACATTTCAAGCAGGGGAGGATCATACTCTCTACTATCAGTGCTGTAATTCAGTTTTCCCAAAGACTCTCTAATGTAAAATACACAAACAGCTTTGGAAGCAAGTGCTTATTCTTCTCTATCCATTCAAGACAGTGTATCTCCTCCCTAAGCCACTGAGTCAAGCTCTCATAGGATCATAGGAAAGCAGAACTGGAAGGGACTTTAGGAGATCATCTAGCCAGCCCCATGCTCAAGGCAGGATAATTCCTGACTAAGACATCCCAGCCAAGCACTTGTCTAATCCCAGCCAATTCCTTCAGTATCCTAAAATGTATCCCATCCAGCCCTGCTGACTGAAAATGTCTAGCGTCTCTAAGTAATGTCTAACCTGTTCTACCATTCCTCCCAGGCTGTATGTTTTCTTCCCTATCTTTGCTGCCAACTGCACTCACCATTTGGTAGCTGCCCCTATTTATGAAGACTAAAGCAAATATAAAAGCATTGCATACTTCAGACTTCTCTGCATTATCCAGAACTAGATTGCCTTCTCCCAATAAGGAACCTGCTTTCTTTGGGCTTCCTCTTGACATACTTGTAGAATCCTTTTTTATTGCCTTTTATGTCCTTTGCCAGTTCCATCTCAAATCATGCCTTGGCCTTCCTAATTTCCCCCCTGCATGATCACGTGATACACTTATACTCTCCCCTAGGAATATAACCAAATTTCCACTTTTTGTGGAATTCTTTTTTTCAGTTTCAATTCATTGAAGAGGCCTGTATCTAACCAGACTTGTCTCTTGTTGTACTTTCCATCTTCCATTGCATCAAGATAGCTCACTGCTGTGCCCTTTATATGGCTTCCCTGTGGTACAACCAGCTCTATAGGACTCCTTGTCCCCTCAGACTTGCCTCCCAGGGAATCATGGCCACTAGTTCCTGAAGTTTATTGAAGTCTATTATTTTGAAGTCCAGTGTCTCTATTCTTCTGCTCTCCTACCTCCCCTCCCTTAGGGTCTTGAACTCAGGGTGCATCTACACACGTGCTTTAAAGTGCATTAGCCTATTTTAATGCTCATTGAGCATCATTTAAAAACTGTGCTGTTAAGATAGGCTAAAGTGCATTTTCTTAGTATCTTGCAAGGGAAGGCACTTATACACATGTGGGGAGCCTGCTCCCACATACTGGAAATCCAGCACATCGGAGCAGGCTTGGCTACAGGCAACCCCCGCTTAGCACTCTTAATTGGTTCGAAAAAAAACGAGCACTAAGCAAAAGCATGCTAAGTGAAACCCATTTGCCCATAGTAATTAATGTAACTATAGGTAATTGGTTACCGTGGCTTCTTGCCACTGCTTCTCTCTGGCGCCACCTCTCCCCATTAGCTCGCTGCCCACTCCAGTCCTACATGCCAGCCCAGGGCTGCTTTCCTGCTGCCTCACCCTGGGCCCACGCCAGCCCTGGCCCCGGGCACCAACGCAGGCCCTGCGCTGATGCCCATCCCCATAACTCACTGCTTCTCAGCACCACCACCTCTAACCACCTACCCACTGACCCACCGGCCCCACATGCCAGCCTGGGCACTGGCATTCCT
>NW_005842256.1:1751319-1754885 GCF_000455745.1 Alligator sinensis | reverse complement strand
GGGCATAGTCCCCTACCAGCCTTGGCCCCAGGCCCCGCACTCCTGCTGCCCCACCCTGGGTGCAGGCCCCTGCTGGCCCTGGCCCTGGGCACCAGCGCAGGCCCCGCACTCCTTGTCACTGCCACTGCTTCAGCTGGTGAACTCAGGAGGTGGAGCATGCCACAGAAGCGGGTGAATGTTTGCAGCCAGCTGGGAGCAGGGGGGTTAGCAGCATCCCCGCTACCAGCTGTAAACCCCACCCCGCTTCCAGCAGCTGCAAAACCACCCCAATCCCATGGGATGCTCCACCGCCCCACCAGTCTGTATTCACCAGCCGTGCCTGGCTTCTCCCCACACCCCCATGGTCACGCCCACCCCACACTGATTGCCACTCACTGCACTTGCTGCTGCCGCCACCACTGCTGCTTCTTCCTGCCAAAACTCACCGATTCCACTGAGTGCTATAGTGAAACTTGCTGAATGCTCAGTGAAACCAGGTATCAATTTTAAACGAGTGCTATAGTGAAATAGCTCTAATTGAAACCGCATTAAGCGGAGGCTGCCTGTAATTGAGTCTGCTGGAGCATGTAAATTGATGGACTCTGGCAGCCTCATGTGTCATGTAGCAGTGGCACAGCACATCCCTGTGCTGAGAAAATGGTGGTGCCCTTTGAAATAAACACTTTCAATGTGATTTAGTTCAAAGCACCCCACCACCATTTTCTCAGTGGAGGGACATGCTGTGCCACTGATACATGTGACACACAGGGACTTTTAATTAGCACAGCTCGCTAATTAAAAGTGCCTGGCGCCACATCAGGAGCATGTGTAAAAATGCCTGGAGGTACTAGGTTTAATGCACATTAACTAAAGCATGTTAATGTATGTGTAGACCCACCCACTGTCACCTAAGTTACCTTCTGCCTTCACATTATTAACCCCATGACTCCTTATCTGTGTGCAGCAAGTTGAGAAGAGCTTCCTTCCTACTTAGCTTCTCTACCATCTGTATCAAACAGGTATCCCCAGGACACAAAGCATTTGCTGTACTGCCTGCACATTGCTGTATTTCCCTGCCAGAAGATGTCACTTTCTGTAGAATGATCTAATAGAATTGTAGTGTTTGGAGGGATCTCAGGGGTCATCTAGCCTGATCCCCAGCACAAATGCAGATTGCACTATTTCTGATACCCAGACAAATGCCTGTCCAGCCATTTCATGAAAACCGTCAATAAAAGAGATTCCATACCTTTCTTAGGCAGTTTATTCTACTGTCCTACTCTTACGTCAATAAGAATTTGTGTTTTTTCTTCCTGGGTGCATCTACACATGCAATTAATGCAAAGCAATAAACTCCAGAGCAGTTTGAGCTGGAGTAAACTACTCTCAGGCATATCATCTACACATGTACCTGGGACAGCAGCAATTAAAGCCAGGATGGAGCAGGCCTGGGCTGGCAGGGGACACGGAGGGTCAGCCCCAGGTGCTGGGTGGTGGCGTCAGGTGCCAGAGGGGCTGACTGGGACACAAGGATGCTGAAAGTAAAGAGCCATGTGTCTAGGTGGCAGGCGGGAGTCTGACCCCCAGCTGGTGGATCCAACCAGGCACAATTTACAAACATAACATCTACACATGTATATAATCACAGTAAATGATCCCAGCATAAGATGGTACTGTTCCTGACAGTATTATCTTACTGCAGCATTAATTAGTTTACTGCAGCATAATATCATCACACATGTAGACAGTGATGTTTTATTCTGAAGCTAATTAGTCTTCTCTTCGGTTAAGTGCATGTGTAGACATGGCCCCTGAGAGTTAATTTAAACCTTCTTTGTTGCAGTTTAAACCCATTGCTTCATACCCTGTCCTCTGTGGCAAGAAAGAGCAGCTGCTCTTTATGACAGCCTTTCAAATATTTGGAAAAAAAAAAAAAACTTCTCTCAAGCTCCCCACCCCCTTTTCTCATTTTTACCAAACTAAAAGTACCTAGTTCTCTCAACCTTTCCTCACCTTTATTGTTTTGTTGCTTCCCTCTGAGTCTTCTCCAGTTTCTCCATATCCTTCTTAAATAGTAGGGCCCAGAACTGCACACAATGTTTAATTCATGTCTAATGATCCCTGGAAAGGGTAATACTATTACCTCCCATGTCTTCATTACTTCTTCTTTTTGTATGCCTTCTGTCTCTGTCTCCAAGGCGCTTACCTAGCCTCTCTTCCAAGTAGCTTCACTTCATCAAGAAGGTGATAACAGCCTTGCTTCTGGTCTGGTGATTAGGATGATGTCCCATGGTGTGGAAGGTCAGGTTTCAAGTCCCTTCAGGTTCTGGTGAGCCTAGAATCTTATTTTTCTTTGTCCTCTGTAAATCCCTTAACCAACGGGTTACTGGGCAAAATATCAGTGCCACGACTTTGATACAGCATCAAATATTTACTAGATGGAATTTGGGGAAATTTATTGGACAGTACTTCTGTGTATCTGTGGCAAACTAAATCAAAAGGAAGAATAATGTAATTCAGTACCTTTGAAACATAGATTCATAGATGTTAAGGTCAGAAGGGACCTCAATAGATCCTCAAGTCCGACCCCCTGCATAGGCAGGAAAGTGTGCTGGGTTCAGATGACTCCAGCCAGATGCCTATCTAACCTCCTCTTGAAGACCCCCCAGGGTAGGGGAGAGCACCACCTCCCTTGGGAGCCCATACCAGATTTTACTCACTCTAACTGTGAAGAAGTTCTTCCTAATGTCTAGTCTAAATCTGCTCTCTTCTAGCTTGTGGCCATTACTTCTTGTGACCCCCAGGGGCGTCTTGGTGAGTAGACCCTCACCAATTCCCTTCTGCCCCCCCATGATGAACTTATCGGCAGCCACAAGGTCGCCTCTCAACCTTCTCTTGCGGAGGCTGAAGAGGTCCAGGTGCCCCAGTCTCTCCTCGTAGGGCTGGTCCCCAGTCTCTCCTCGGAGGGCTTGGCCTGCAAGCCCTTAACCATACTAGTGGCCCATCTCTGGACCCTCTCCAGGTTATCCACATACCTCTTAAAGTGTGGCACCCAAAACTTGATGCAGTATTCCAACTGCGGTCTGACCCCTGCCCGATAGAGGGGAAGTATCACCTCCTTGGTTCTGTTTGTCATGCATCTGCTGATGCACAATAAAATGCAGTTAGCTTTGCTGATGACTTTGTCATGCTGATGACTCATGTTCATCTTGGAGTCCACTAGGACTCTGAGATCCTTTTCCGCTTCCGTGCTGCCGAGCAGGTAATTTCCTAGGCAGTAGGTGTGCTGGACATTTTTCCTCCCTAGGTGCAGCACTTTGCATTTCTCCTTGTTAAATTGCATTGTATTGTTTTCTGCCCATTTGTCCAATCTGTCCAGGTCTGCCTGTAGTTGTTCCCCACCCTCCGGTGTGTCCACTCCTCCCCACAGTTTTGTATCATCCGCAAACTTGGACAGAGTACACTTCACTCCTTCATCCAAGTCACTGATGAAGACATTGAAGAGTATCGGTCCAAGGACCAAGCCCTGCGGGACCCCACTGCCCACACCCTTCCAGGTTGATACTGACCCATCCACCACCACTCTC
>NW_005842256.1:1750127-1751309 GCF_000455745.1 Alligator sinensis | reverse complement strand
TTGTTCACCAGTATGGGGTGGGATACTGTATCAAAGGCCTTCCTGAAGTCTAAGTAAACAACATCAACCCCTACTCCTGCATCCAGGTGTTTTGTAACCTGGTCGTAAAATGAGACTAGATTAGTCAGGCATGATCTACCTGCTATGAACCCATGCTGGTTTCCCCTCAGCATAATTTTTCCTGCTGGGCTCTCACGTATATGAGCCTTAATAATCTTTTCAAAGACTTTGCCAAGGATGGAGGTGAGACTGACTGACCTATAGTTGCCTGGATCCTCCTTCCTCCCCTTCTTTAAAATAAGGACCACGTTGGCCCTTTTCCAGTCCTCCGGGACCTGGCCCATGCGCCACGAGTGCTCAAATATTCTTGCCAGTGGCTGTGCAATGACATCAGCCAGTGCCTTCAGTACCCTCGGATGGAGCTCATCTGGGCCTACCAACTTAAACGCATCCAGTCCTTCTAAGTGACTCTGCAACATTTCAGGGTCAATGCTTGGCAGTCTGGCACCCTGCTGTTGCCTCTCTACAATCACATTGTGAGACTGATCTTGCCCCTCGTTTAGGAACACTGAGGCAAAGAACTCATCGAGGAGTTCAGCCTTGTCCCCCATGACTGTCCCCAGTTGCTTTTGCCCGTTCAGTAGCAGTCCTGTTCCACCCTGGGCCTTTCTTTTACTCCCTATATATCTGAAAAACAATTTTTTGTTATCCTTAACTTGGGATGCCATCCTCAGCTCCATGGTAGCTTTGGCCTTTCTAAATGCCTCCCTACAACTGCGAGCTGAGGAGGTATACCCCTCTTTTAGTAATTTCTCCCTGTTTCCACTGCTTATATGCCCCGCTTTTTACCCTTAGGCTGCTCTGGATTTCTCTGGTCAGCCAAGGAAGCCTCTATGCCCCTTTCCCCCTTTTCCCCCACATCGGGATCATCTCCCTCTGTGCCCGAAGGATCGCTTCCTTAAGGCACAGCCACCCTTCCTGGGCTCCCATCTTGCCAAATCTCTTACTCTGCAGTGCGTTGTTGACCAAACGCCTGAGCTCACTGAAGTCAGCCTTTCTAAAGTCTAGCACTTCCACCCTACTAGTTACCCTTTCCACTCTACGCCTTATGGTGAATTCTATTTTTTGGTGGTCACTGTCCCCCAGGTGACCGCCGATCTGTAGGTCCCCTACACTGTCATC
>NW_005842256.1:1736881-1750087 GCF_000455745.1 Alligator sinensis | reverse complement strand
TCCCTAGTCTTTATGGTCTCCAAGAGCTGCCTCAGGAGTTCCAAATCTAGTTCTTCCCCTTGGTGTGGGGGTCTGTAGCAGACCCCTACCACCAAATCCCTTTCCCCTTGACCTCCATGTATCCTAACCCACAATCCTTCTACTTTCTCCTCCTCCGACTCTATTTTGATAAGGGTTGATGTATAACACTCCTTGACATAGAGCGCAACCCCTCCCCCCCTCCTCCCCACTCTATCCTTTCTGTACACCTTATAGCCCTCAATGTGTACTGCCCAGCCATGGGTAGAATCCCACCAGGTTTCTGTTAACCCCACTAAGTCGTAAGTGTTTTCTGCAAGCAGGAGCGCTAGTTCATCCTGCTTGCTCCCCATGCTCCTAGCATTAGTGTATAGGCACTTGAGCCCTGTGACTGGCGCCTCTGTTGCCCCCCAGCTCAGATGCCCAATGGACCCCTTATTGCTTACCTGCTTATTGCTTACCTGTGCTGTACTGCTGGACGTCCCATGGATTGCAGGTTCCTGATGTTCTCCTTCTTCTGCCTCCCCGCCCCCATCTGAGCTAGTTTAAAGCCCGACATAGGAGATCAACCAACCTGTTGGAGAAAAGACTTTTACCTTTCACTGAGAAGTGAAGTCCAACATGTAGGGATTTTGATGGGGGTGGTGACTTGGAGTGCAGTGATTTGGCACTGCAGTATAAAATCACTTCTGTGAATGTTCAGAAAGACAAATTAGTTGCATTACAGCAAGAAATGTAGATATCTTAATATAATTTGGGCTGTTTCATGAGGAAAGTAAAATGTGATTTAGGCCCCTTCTGCATTTATGTCACATGGCAAGGGTTCTACACATGCACCCAATTTAAGGTTTCATAAAATGGCAAACCAGCCATAACAATGTTCTACATATAATTGTGTTGTGTAAAAATGTAGAACATTGTTATGGCTGGTTTGTTTGGTATCTTAAATTGAACATATAGAAGGTTGGGGCCAGGGCCAGGGCCAGTAACCTAGTTCTCTCAGATTCTTGGCTCTGACCACAGATGGCACTGGGGTCCCAAACCAGCACTGGTGTGTTCCAGGGCCAGGGCCAAAAGTCAGCTCATTGTCAGCCCCAGCCCTGGATCTGCAGGCACACTGTTTTCAACTCAATGGTACAGGGAAAACCCAGGAATCATGATCTGAGGCTCCCCTGCACTTCTGACAAGTAGAAAGGGTGTGATTAGGATTTGCACATGTGGCATGGCAGGAAGTGAATGTGTTGGTATCAGGGATCAGATCCAACTACACCTTTAAATGAACATGTCAGAGGCCCAGTTCCTTGGCTCTGCACTGCTACACACCCCTAGTACTGCTGAGTGGATAAGATCCTGCAGCCTGAGTGCACTTCCATGCAGTTGCACACCCCTGGCTCTGTGACACCGCCCAGTGGCGCAGAGCTGTGCCTGGGTGGAAGTGCAGACCTGGGGAGCTTCCACCAATAGTCATGTCCATTGGAGTCCGGGGACCTTGAATTCTCTGCTGGATATTCTGCTATAACTTGACTCCAGGAGTCAAATCTCCAGTGTAAGTCTGGACTGCCTATGCCTTAATCTGGCCCTTTAGAAAGGGACTTGGAAAGCTATTAGCTCAACAAAATCCTTTTTTATTTCCTTGATGATACAAATTGAGATAGCTTTTTCCACAAACTCTCCTACCTGACTCAGATTAGCTCTGCAGAATCTAGGAAACCCTGGGAGAGAGTCAAGTGCCTCATTTTGAAATGTCAATAAAAAGGCTACACAGTGGCTGTGAGTTTTTTTTGCTACATGTTATACCAGGAGAGGAAATGGCAAGGGGAAATGTACTTGTTTTGCACTATTTGTCTGCCTTTGTTACATATATGTTGATACTGTTAGCAGACCACTGGAGCCTTCAGGGGACTGATTGATGCGAATGCTGCATCTAGCTCATAAATGTGCCTGGAATGTATTAAAACCTCTCAAAAGCATCCTTGTTGGCTATGTCAAAGTAAAAGGTTGATGTTATGATTTTGTTGGGGTTTCATCTCTCCATCCTGTATGTCTGTGGCAAAACAGTGACTGTGCTGCCCTCACATACATTCCAGCATCTCACTACAGGTGTTAAGACACCACAGGCAGGGGGACATACACTGCTCTCACATAGTCACCAATATCCAGGAGTAAATATCTAATGCTGGCATGGCTTGCAAGTCCCAGGCAGAGGGTCTTACCAGCAGCAGCTTTTGAAGAAGGGAACAGTGATTTCTGTGCAGTTCAAAAAAGACAGTTGAGGAGAATGGCTACTAGAGAGATCAGAGGAATGGTGAGGCAGTTTTACAAAAGAGCACTAAAAGAGCTTAACTTGTTTAGCTTACTGAAATGAAGGCTGAGAGGGTATAGGATTGCTCTCTATCAGTACATTAGGGAATTAAGCAACAGGGAGAGAGAAGAGCTATTTAAACTAACGGCTAATGTTGAAACAAGATGGTACAATTTTGAATATAAAATTGATAGGCATACATTTAGGCCAAAGACTAAAAACAAGTGCCTAATCATTTAAGCAGTACGTTCTTGTTCGAGGACTGGGAGAAAGAAAGTGGACTAGGTTTGAGACAAAGCTCAATCAGTATGAGAAAGACATTGTATATAACACTGGTGTCTGTAACTGCAGGAGAAGGGGATCAAAGACTTAGGAGGGCCTTATAGCCCATGTTCTAGTTCTTATTGTTATCAGGCCACAGAGCCTCAACTTCCTTCTCTTCCAGAGAGGGGCACCCTCTAGGACAAGGTGCTTGGGAGGAGCATTTCAGGAAAAATGCTGTGGTTCTTCTGGGGAAAGCACTTGACTATAAGAGATGCTATGTACCTATATGTCTATCTAGAAACAGACATCAATAGACATCACTGAGTTCTACACCTTGACCTGGGGCACCTCTGCAAGCAGGGAAAGCCCACTGTTTGCAGACTGGTCCCCCATATTAGGGAGCAAGGCAATCCCCTGAAAGGGATTTCCTCAGTGTATGTGTGCAAGGGCATAGGGAGGAATTCGTATAGGGGTTTCTCCCTCCCCACTTGCAGACATGTACCCCATGTCAGTGTGCAGATAGGTATACTGTGGACATCCCTCTGCAGGCACAGCTGCTGGCACAGGCTACAAACAAGAGGTGGTACTCCCTATGTCCTCCCTTCTTCCCCTCCGTGCTTGCAGATGCACACCAGGGAAATAACCTGAAGAGGGATTCCCCCAGTACATATATCTGCACCCCAACATGGGGCACATATCTACAACTAGGGGGGGAGGGAACCCTTGTGGGATTCCCCCAGTGCTCACCACTGATGTACTCCAACACAGGACATACATCTACAAGCAGGAAACCCCAACTTGCAGCCATCTGACCTGTGTTGGAGTGAAGCCCCAAATGTCCCCATGTACCCAGATGCATGTCCGGAGATTTCTGGAATGTGTCTGGGTAAGCAGAAAAGTGAGGCAGGTACTCCCAAGACTTGAGGAACCCAAGTCTGCACATAACTTCCCAGGGCTCCTCAAGCCCTTGGAGGCCTGCCTGGGATGTCTGGAGAGTGTGGGGAGCTTCAGGCTGCCTGTGTTTTCCTACCATAAACAAACAGATGCCCGCCACAATAAAGTACATCAATTTGTCACTATTTTCTGTTATAGCCACAATCGTGAGCATTTGTGATGCAACAGAAGGTAGGGGCATCTGTTTGCTTTTACTATGTGCTATAGTTAAATTTTTTATGGTGGCACAATGGTGACATCTGTTTCCACCCTCTCAGTGACTTCAGTGAGTGTCAGAGCTCAGCACCTTCCCAGATCAGGGTTGGATAAAGCACCAGGGTCTTCACCTTAGCACCTTGCAACAGCATTGGACTCACACAGTAAGAAACTACAATACAATGATCAGTCAGCAGAGGCAGGATGCAAGTGTAAAAAGAAACAACAAACCCTGCATAGAATGAGCCATCCTTTCCTGGAGCAGCCACCTGAAAGTCAGCACTCCTGAGTGGGAGTAAGATAATGGTTTGGCTTCCAGGTACTACTTTATTTATTTATTTTACTTTTTTTTATAAAATATGTAGGATAACATCATTCTTCTTTTCTCTGAGGATGGGCCAGATGCATTTTGGCCTGAACTCTTCACTTCCTTTTTTGTTCTTTGTAATTTATGCAAATACAAGCCCCACATAGAGTCTTGATTTCCAGTATTGGGGGCAGGCAGGAAGGGAAATAGAGGCTCTCAGTCATCCTTGCATCACTAGATTGGTTTATATATTTTGCCAAATCAGATTATAGACTCCAGACAGGAGATTTAAAATGAATTGAACATAAAAAATTTAAATACATTTTATGAATCTTCTGGCTTCTACAAGAACACAATGTTCAAAATAATCGGGGGACATAAAATATGCATGATGGAATACTTCTGATGGCCATAACCTCCTTTTATTTTAAATTTCTCTGTTGTGTGTAGAGGTGGAATTCATACATATTTGCTCAGCAGTGCTTTTTCTACCCAAAGTGTTCACTGGTAGCAGTGCCCAAAAGTGTTATTAATCTGTGTTCAATCAGTATGAGAATGACATTGTTTCTTGGTGCCTGGGTAGTTCTCCTCTGAGTACTGTCAAATGCTCTACTCTGCACCTTTACATTTGTTTAGAAGAGAGAGGGAAGGACAGTAAACTGTTACCCTGAAGTTTGGCAGATTGCCTAAAATAATAGTGCAACGCCATGTGGCCAAAAAATCATGGGTAAGGCCTCAGGAAATCATAACAATGGTGTTAAAAAGCAGGAGATTTTTTTAAAATAACTTTTTTGCCTTCTGTTTACTGAGCTTTTAGATTTCATATTTTCTAAACTTAAAAACCCGATGTGAGCAACTGATATATCAGTAGACACATACAGAAACATGAGAGAGGTATTCTTTTAGGTGTGCTCCAATGGACTTTCCCAAAAAACTGAATGTTTAGTTAAGCTGAACTATTATAGAAAGTGATGTACATTTTGCTACTGTACTAAGCCCAATGTTTTGCTGGTCAGAAAAAATTAGGGGGAAAATATTCCATAGAAGTATATGGTTATGTTGTAATGAAAATACTACATACAAATTAATCAGTTTCACCAGAATTTTATTTCAGAAGAAAACCAAAAAATAAGACTGCTGCAGGGCACTAAGGTGTACCTGCTCCTTTAAGGACAGAAACTGCCTAGAGAGAGGGCTCTAGGAGCCAGGCAGAACCCCCACAGGTGCAGATTGCCATGGCAGCAGGCTAATGAGAGAATGAGCTAGCACCTGCATCCAGTAAGCTGATGCTCATAACTAGCACGGGTCAGCTAGCACCTGCTCCATTCAGGGGCTCATATTTATGTTGTTTAATCCTGTGGACCGGTATGAGGCTATTGGGGAGGTGGAGGCTGTGGCAGAAAGCCACCTTTGTTTCTCCCCCAAAAACTCTGCTCTGTGACAATTTTGATTAGGATGGGCCCAGCAGAGGATACGTACCTTTACCCTATCTCTTTGGGTAACCTGAGCTGAATACATTCCTGAGGGAGGGGGGAAACCTGCTCCCTCTGCTTACATGACTGGCATCACATTCCTGGGTGAAGGGCTTCCTTCCTGGTGGGCTAGAGTCTGCCCGGCAACTAGTGATGTAGTTCAAATTGGTTGGCTGATAGCCAACAGGTGCTGGCCTCCATTGGACCAGGTAAATGAGGTCACAAGGGCTATATAAATTAAGGACTGCCTGGGAGGTGGGGTGGCAGCCATGAGGATTACTCAGGAACAAAGAAGAGCTGTACCATCTGAAACTTGCTCTCTCTCTCTCAAAACTCATGATCAAGGAACCACCTGCCTCCAGAGGGATTCTCCAACTGCCTCTGGATGATACTTGTGAGTAAGCTAACAGAGATCTAATTAGATATATAGCTTGCAGTAACTCAGATGCGAGATCAAAGGCTACCCCAGCCACAGGAGTTTGCTCTATGGGATTTCTCTGGTATTGCTCTACCCAGTACCCTATTCTAACCAATAAAGTTCTCCTTTGTACCTAGTGTGGGAGACTTATTGAGGTGTGGGTTTAATTATGCCTAGGAGGCCCCTTGGGTCTGTGGACTAAGGAAGACTATCCTTTTTGGCCCCCGACTTGGGGAAGTGCCCCAAGTGCTTGTATTGGGTCAAGTACCCATAGGACTATTAGGCCTGTGTTTCCCCAAGGACACAGGACCCAGACAGTCCCTTCTCAGGGTGGTGGCAGCACATGTTACCCCCGGACTCTGTGGTGGGGCTCAAAAGGGGGTCTGCCAGGGCTTAGGCGCCCCTGGAGGGACACGTGGAGTCTGGAAGGTGGACGGGCGTAGTGAGGTGGGAGACTCAATGCAGGAGCTCTCCCTACTGGCCCACCACAGAGGCCTCATTGGAGCACACTACCATGTAGAACCCCAGCACCAGAGAGGGCATAGTGACAGGGCTGTAGAGAGCCCAGTGATAACAGAAGGCTGAATTAGGCCAAGACCTCATTATAGAGACAACATTGATATACCATTTGCAAGGGCTGGGGCATGGTAAAGGGACAGTTTTGGAGCCACACATGTAGTTCATAAGGTTTGGGGTGTCTCGTGGAGAAACTACTTAGAGTGGGACCCAGCAAGGGGTCTACGAACCCATAGGGTTTAGTGGGGTCCATCAGGACGTGTCTGCACAGTAACTTGAGGGCAGCATCCCTATCTATTATCTAAAACCAACATGACGTGGCAGGAGAGATTAGAAGTCACCTGCAGGGTGAAGCTGGCACAGTCATGGAGCCCCAGGGGCATCACGGCCATCCTTGGGCACCCCACACTGTGGCAAAGACATTTTGATGTCTAATTTTGAGTTAAATTAAATCTGAATTTTGTTTTAAAAATCACAGCTTATTCCTAACTATATTCAGTTTTTATTTTAAATTTCTACTAAAGATCAACATTTTAAAATGTTTTTAAAAACAGTTTTATTTAGGCTTCAAAAGAGAGGACTGAGGAAGGGTTTGAAATAATCTTCAAATACCTGACAGGAAATTATCAAGAGGATGGATGTAGCTTTGCACTGTGCTTACAAGGGACAAGACTAGGATCATGGCCTCAAAATTCAGCAAAGGAAATATAGGCTGGAGATTAAGAGGGACTTGCTGACTATGAGAGTGGCCCAGCATTGGAACAGGCTACCTAGAGAGATTGTGGAATCTCTATCCCTGGAAATTTTCAAGAGCAGGTTCGACAGACACTTGACAGAGACGGCTATGTAAGGGATAATTCTACCTAGAGCAGGGGGTTGAACTAGATGACTACATGAGGTCCCTTCCAGCCCTACTTCCCTAAAATTCTATGAAAAATTAAAAAGAAAATAAAATCTAATTATTTTAACTGACCTGGCATAATTTTTTCCATAATTTGGCTTTATGAAGAAAATTATGGAAAATTTCTTTTCAGAAAACCCCTTCACAAAACAGAGCTTCTGTTCTCTGCACAGCTGAAACAATGATTTACCAATGCATTTTTCTATTTCAGTGCTGTAAATAGAAAAATGGTGTAGCACTGACACAATGTAGAATGAAGGGGGGGTGCAAAAATGGAATCAGGCTTTTGAAGGCACAAAAGCAGAAACTAAAGAGTAGCTTCAGTGTATGAGTGCACTTTCTTCTGGCAATTTTCTTTATCTTGTCAGGTGGGTATTAGCTGTGATTTCAATTATATGCAAAGATGGTAAAGAGAAACTCAATGCATTTCCTTCAAGGGCATTAACAAAAGCTGAAATGAATTCCTTCTAAGCTAGGAAACAAGCATTGATCTCCAGTCCATTTAAGTTATTTTATATTTATTTAAAAACAGTTTTTCTTTCCTTACTCCTATAGACTTCTGATGGAAAAAAAACTGCCTTCAGCTGATGTTAATTTTCATAGTTCTGTTAAATCCATCACAACCCATCCAATTCACATCAGCTAGGCATCTAGCTACCAAGAAAGATACTGAGTCTGGCAGCAGCCAACAAGAAATCACCTTTAATTTTAGCTGCTTATCAGCACAAGTCTTCCACAGTCACCATTCTGTTTGTTTTGAAAACTTGGAGGCATAATCAGCAGTAGAATCAGTCTACAGAATCTTTTTCTTAGATAATTGTGACAAGGGGCAACCTCCAAGGCCTGGTCATAGTACCAGCCCAACCACCTGTCTAGGGAAGTCTGAAAGGTCTCTCCTGCCATGCCTTGTTATGACACTCGTTGTAATAAATGCAGGAGGCTGCCCATTTAATGCCCTGATGACTAGGGCTTTACACACCGCTCCAACCTTCCCTTACCATGTCCCATGCCTTGCAGAGGTCATCGTAAGTTGTTCTTACTACCGGCCCAAGACCAGACCAAACTCTACCCATTGCTGGGGTCTCTGTTATTCCTCCTGGCATTCTGGCCTTCACTGGACCTCATTCATACCACCCACTGTCACTGGGCCTCTTTCGTACTGCTCCTCACTAGGCCACTCTCAACCTGCTGTGATCTGTACCTTACACCCCACATGGACCTGCACAGGGCCCCCTTCCTGTTCCCTCTCTGGGGCCAACACGACTGCCCCCATCTCTGGGGCTTGAGGTCTGGTACCTCATGGTCTCAGGTGTCCATAGACATGCCTGAGCCCCTGTTCTTAATTACCCAGCTGATGGTGGGAACTGGGGTTATAAGGGTCCCTACCCACCTTTCACTGGGGAGGCAACTGGCCTGGCATTTCTGGGGAGCTACCCCACCATGGGCGGCCCCACCAGGCCATCCTTCCCCAGCAGGGTGCAGTTTTAGCTCTTACCCAGGACCAATTCAGGCCTACCTGCCCTTGGTCTAATTCTCTGAGGACCTGGATATAGTTCTCAGGCAGCTGGCCCCTTTTGGAATTCTCCCCTCCAGAAAATGTATTGCATCCGCCTCGTTCACAGCCAGCTTGCTGACTGACCTCTGCCCTCTGTCAGCTGTGATGTCCTACCCTTCCCCACCCTCCTCGAGAGGACCTTCAGCCTATATAGGCTCTGGCACCACCTCCAGGCCAGTTGGGGTGCCAGATGGCTCTCCACAGCCCTGGCCTGCCCCTCGGGGTGGACTCAAAAACCCTTCTTTCTTATGGCCCTGACTCCCTTACATTGATCAGTTGAGGGTTCAGAAAGTCAGCATGGCAGCCACTGCTCTCCATACTCCAAATTGGGTCCCCCTCTATGCCCTACCATAGAGCCATCACCACAAGCTGGACTGGCCTAGCATCCCAGCAAAGTTGGATGAGGCCTAGTTCCTCTGGGCTCACCTGATCCTCCTGGTTTCATCCCTGCCTTGCCTAATCAAGGCCTGCCTAGCCTCTGCATAGGCCCACAAGTTATAAGCCCCCTTTGTAGGCTGGGCCTTGCTCTCTCTAGGCCTAAGCCTTCTTTCTGGGGATTGGGACCCTACTGGGCCCCCAGAAACCTCCTACCATCCCCATAGTTCCTCCCTTACCTCCAAGGTGTTCTGAACAGCAGCTCAGTCAGGTGTTGTTGTTCCGGCTGCCAGAAGCAGACTCCTGGCTCAGCCCTGATACCTGAGGTAAAATGGAAGCTGCTCAGTCCTCTCCTCCAATCACATGGCCCATACAGCAGCCATGTAACCACCTCTTCAGGGCTGGCTGCACCTGCCGGTTGCCCTGCTACCTGCTCTCATCCTTAAAGTGGCAGGCACCAAAGGTGCTCTGCCACAATGATCCTGCCACTAAAGCCAGCGAGACACTCACAGAAATAAGAGAGATCTTTAAGACTACACATTGCAATTTACCTTTTCTTGTTGGCCTACACACATCGGAAAAGATTACCATAGCAAAATGGGTCATCCATAAGGAACAGTTATTTAGATAGAGATGGGTGTAAACCCTACAGGCAAAGATGCTGGCTGAACTGTAGAAACATCATCACAATATAGTGAA
This sequence comes from Alligator sinensis, assembly GCF_000455745.1. Lineage (NCBI taxonomy): Eukaryota > Metazoa > Chordata > Crocodylia > Alligatoridae > Alligator > Alligator sinensis. The sequence continues at coordinate 1,740,111 of NW_005842256.1, read as the reverse complement.
AGTGAAAAGAATGGCTAAACTTTATTTTTGGTCGGCAGATTTAGGTTAAGTTTGCAGCTGTTTAGAAAATAGAGGCTGATGGATGGGGTGCAGGAAAGCAGATTGTGGAAATTTTTCAATAAAATACTGCTTCTAAAATCTAAGATATTTTGATTCAAAGTACAACTACCCTCTATTACTGCTACAACTGTATGAATTATATGAATGCCTATTAGTTTAAGTCCTATACCATGTACTGATTGTGCCAGGTAAAGATTGAACAAAAGGATGGTCCTCACCCCAGGCAACTTTCAGTCTCATTATTAGAAAAGAAACAAGAAAATAAAGCAGTGATGCTTAACCAGGGTGTTGTGGTATCCTGGGGTACAGCAAGATCCTTATAAGGGTGCCGCCCCACTCCCAGCACCAACTGGAACTGACCCTCATGATGACTCTGATTCTGGGAGATGATGTAGGAGGCCAGGCCAGAAAGTGACTGAAACAGGAAGAGATGGTTGACTGGAGGAGCCACCATGAAGTTGCGGCTGCTGGCACACCTGAGAGCCCAAGACATCAATGCCATCACCATACACAGGATATAGTCCCCTGTGCTTCACAGCAGGCCAGGAATGTCCCATGGGCTTCATGCATTGAGGCAAAGAGGAGCTTCCTTTGCACACATACAGAGAATGCCACTAAATTCAGAAAAATTATGAAGGGGAGCTTTGAGTCTAAAAAGGTTAAGAACCACTGGAATAAAGCAAATAAACTATATTTCCTACAAGTTGTCTCATGGAAGTTGTAATTCAAGGGTCTTAGGGCATTTGTCCATGCCTCGATCTTTCCCGTTTATACCACCGCAACTGTTTGTGGTTGCATAAGTGGGATTTCCCACTGCTTTAAAAGCCTTTTCGGCACGTGAAACTAACTCTGCTTGGCCATGTTTTATTTTGCATCACTACCGCTTACGCCATCCTATCTATGGATTCATGTCATGGAAAGGGTAAGTGACTCAAAAACTTGTAATTAATCTCTTTCGCTACCAGGTGGTGCTGTGCTATTTCTGTACTTCTGGGCTTTAGCCAGTAGGTGCTGCTGTGACTTTATTGTATGTGGGGGGCAGGGTTTCTTCTCCTCCCTCCCTCCCTCCTCCTACCCACAGCTGGCTCCACAGCTGACCACAGGCAGCCAGGTCATGGTGCAGCATGGGGGCTCAGAATAATTAATTATTAATTAATAATTAATAGATGGAAATGAAAGAGCAAGCTAATGGTGCCTGCAATATACTACTCCCTGCTAATTTTGCTCCTTCCTCCACCGCCACCTGTAGTGTATGTGGTCCTGCCAACCCGTGCCCATGTACCCCACGCCTGCTGCGCCCACTGTGGTGTTCATAACTGTCGAGCACACTGGCATCACCAGAATGGTAAGTTTGCAACTATTATGTTTGGAGCGTGCTACCACCTAAGACTTCCTTGAATATTGCAAACCTTCCTATTTCTTATAATTGACATTACCATTCCAGAAACATGACAAGAAATAGTCCAGGTGGATGCTGCCTACCAGACCTGTCCCACAGAATATGCAGCATCCCGGGTGATACATAGGCAATATCAGAAATGTCTCACTGACCTTGTGCAGAGCAGGGTTGGGGGGCAAGAGGGTGTTTTTTGGACTGTGGTCCAAAACCCCATCCTTTTTATTTCTTCCCTCTCCCTGCAGAAAACTTTTGCAGTCGCAAATTGCAGAGGATCTAGAGCAAGAAAGAGAAAAGGCATGAATAAGACGCAAGTAATTAGTTTAGTTAAATAGTGTATAGTTAGATGGATAGATAGCTAGATCAATAGATATTGTATGGAATTATATAGGAAACAGTGTATAGTTAGTGGATAGTGTAATACAATGCTGTATATGTGCTGGGGAGATAAATCCCGCCTTTTTTTTTATATACTATTTTTTAGGCCTGTGCAAGTCGGAAGTGATCTGATCCGGCCACTTTGGATGCCAGGGATCCAATCCAGAAGGAGTGTAATCATTACTAAAACATGATGGTTATTGTTATTATAAGTTACGATTATTAATATTATAATAACACTGTAATATATAATTGTATAATATATACTAAAAGTCTACTGTATGGATTATTTTATAAGTTTATATAATATAAGCGTATATGATATATAGGCTACAGATAATATAAGTCTGTATAATAAAAGTCTACTATAAGTACAATACATCCTATAATATATAATAGTTGAGAGAATGCTGAAGGAAGTGGTGTCAGGCTCTTCTTCTTCTCTTCTGTCTGTTGTCACTAGCAGTGGGAGTGAGCAGGATGCAGCTAGCAATGGAATGGGAGCTAAAAATCAGAGAGAAGGAGCATAGAAAAAGCATAGGAATTTTTACTGAAAACCAATAAAAATGGTGCACCTCATGTACCTTCCTTCACAACAAAAAAATTGCACCAACCCAGTTTACAAGAAAGTTTAAGTAAACAATTCCCCCCCACACACACCCTCAGGGCACAGACAAGTGTCAGGTGTCACTACCAATGCATAAAGGTGCTGCTTGTGGAGCACATTGCTATGTCCTCTTCAAGTCTCATGTCACAAAGCTGCGCTCCTCCAGCACTCAAAGCTTCACTGCACCCCACTTCACCAGCTTGCAGTCTTCTTGAAGGCTGGATTTACATTCCAGTGCCTACCAGGGGCAAGTCTCCCCACTGGGCTGAGTCCTTCTGCCTCTGGTGTGCTGCCTTCTCTCATCCACCTCAAACCTAGCATCAATACAGCGAACGTGCAACCCGACCACTGCTCCCCCAATTTATAGGCCTTGAGCGGGGCAGGACCCCCCCCCCCCACCCCCATCCAGACTCATTTTGGTGTTAAAAAAAAAAAAGACAGTTTGGCACTAGGCTGGAAAAGAGTGCTAAAACAAGGCAGGAAAACTGCCATTGCAAATTTTCTGGCTTTGCAAAATGCTTGTGTGCAAGCCAGGCTTGTGAGGGATGACCCAGCCAGCCCCCTGCCCCACCCCACCCCACAGGCAGAAAAAATAGGCAGGTAAGAGCCCCCATGGGTGCCCTTGCATGGTGTGTCTGACTTGCCAAAATGCAAACAAGGCTTGTGAAGGGTGACACACCACTTACACTTGATGGGAGCATTAGGATGCTTCCCTTCTCCAAACTGAGGAAGGTCAAATCAGAAACAGCCTAGCTTCTGAAGTGACTTTCCATAGTGACTTCTGCCTTG
>NW_005842256.1:1732796-1736871 GCF_000455745.1 Alligator sinensis | reverse complement strand
CCCGCCCTCCACCCCATGCAGCAAGTGCCCAGCAAAAGTGGCAGGCAGAAAAACAAAAAAAGAGATTAAACCAAAAAATGAACAAAATCCCTTTTCCCCACCCAGCAGTATCAGGGGGGATTTTGCCAGCTCTTCAAAGATATGGAGCTGGATGCAGAATGCTAGGATAATGTGAGGTTTTATTGTAAGGAACACCAAAAGGAACTTTATTGTAAGGAACTCCCCCAGTATCAGCTCCCCCAGTCCAGCTGGGGAACAGGTATGAGGCCCTGGCAACACTGGAGGAAGAGGAAGGAGAGGAGGAAACCCCTGGTGAGGAGGCCACTCCACTCACAGAACAGACTGAAGGAGGCCAGTTGAGCCAGAAGAAGAGATGCCAGGTACTCGTCATAGGCAACTCCATCCTAAGAGGAACAGAGGGTTCCATCTGTCACCAGGATCCCATGACACATGAGGTCTCCTGTCTTCCCAGAGCTTGGATTCCAGACATGACGGAGATGATCCTGGCCCTTATCCGGCCCACTGATTACTACCCCATGGTCCTAATCCATGTGGGCACTAATGATGCAGCCGGGAGCAGCCCAGATCACCTGATGAAGGACTACAAAACCTCTGGGAGATAAGCTGAAGGAGACAGGGGCACAGGTGGTCTTCTCATCTGTTCTCCCAGTGAGCAGACGTGGACGATGCCATGAGACCTGATCAGGGAGGTCAACTTGCGGCTTCAGAAATGGTGTCTCAAGGCAGGCTTTGGCTTTTTGGACCACAACCCATACTTCAGAACAAGAGAAATGCTCAGATGGGATGGGCTTCACCTGTCCCCCAAGGTAAACATGTGTTCTCTTTCAGGTTGGCTGATCTCCTCTGGCAGGTTTTAAACTAGGTTTGTCGGGGGAAGGGGAGGACGAGTACAGAGGGAGCCACGGAACACCGAACCAAGAGGCACCCACAAGAGCAGCCCAGGTATGTAGCAAAGATCCTATTAGACAGCAGTTTAAAGGGGGACCAGGACAGCCACCAGGGGAATTAGGTGTATATACACAAATGCCAGAAGCATGGGAAACAAGCAGGAGGATCTAGAGCTCTTGCTAGCGAGCAACAACTTTGACCTAGTGGGACTAACTGAAACCTGATGGGACTCTTCTCATGACTGGGTGCTAGGAATAGAGGGCTATAGGATGTATAAGAGAGATCTAGTAGGGAAAAAAGGGGATAAGGAGGCCAGGAAGCCCCTTTGGCTAACCAGGTACATTCAAGATACCTTAAGGGCAAAAAAGAGGTATACAGGAAATGGAAGCAGGGGGTAGCTAGCAAAGAGTATACTTATTTGACCCACATTTGCAGGGCGTCGTTCAGGAAGGCCAAGGCAACTCTAGAACTCAAGCTAGAGTCAGGGATTAAGGACAATAAAAAGTCCTTCTTTAGGTATGTTGAGAGCAAAAAGAGGGAGTGGGCTAGCATAGGACCTATACAGGATGGGCAGGGGAGCCTAGTGACAGATAGCAGGGACAAGGCAGACCTCTTCAATGAACTTTTTGCCTGTGTCTTCTTAAATGGGAACCTAGATGAACCCTCAAAATACATCACAGACACCAACAAAGGAAACAACAGCTGACCAATGGTCAGTCCTGACACGGTAAAAAGACACTTGGAGGGACTGCACGTATTCAAATCATCAGGGCCAGAGGGACTCCACCCACAGGTAATGAAGGAATTAGTGGGGGTCATAGCTGATCCACTGGCAAGGATATAGGAGCGCTCATGGTGCACGGGTCAGGTCCTGGAGGATTCATAGTTTCATAGTTGGTAGGGTCGGAAAGGACCTGAGCAGATCATCAAGTCCGACCCCCTGCTATGGCAGGAAAGAGCACTGGGGTCAAATGACCCCGGCCAGGTGTTCATCCAGCCTCCTTTTAAAGACCCCCAGGGTAGGAGCCAGCACCAATTCTCTTGGAAGTTGGTTCCAGATCCTAGCCACCTTGACAGTGAAGTAGCGCCTCCTGATGTCTAGTCTGAATCTACCCTCTGCCAGCTTGTGACTGTTATTTCTTGTCACTCATGGTAGTGCTCGGGGAAACAGGGACTCTCCCAATGCCCCCCTGACTAGTTTGTAAATGGCCACTAGATCCCCCCTCAGCCTTCTCTTGTGGAGGCTGAACAGGTTCAGGTCCCTTAGCCTCTCCTCGTAGGGCCTGCCCTGCTACCCCCTGATCATGCAAGTGGCCCTCCTCTGGACCCTCTCCATGTTGTCCACATCCCTCCTGAAGTGCAGTGCCCAGAACTGGACACAGTACTCCAACTGTGGCCTGACCAGTGTCACATAGAGGGGGAGGATCACCTCCTTGGACCTGCTTGAGATGCATCTGTGGATGCATGACAAGATACAGTTGGCCTTCCTGACCGCGTCCCCACACTGTCAGCCCATGTTCATTTTGGCATCAATAATGATTCCAAGATCCTGCACTGACGAGAAGGGAGTTCCCCAGCCTGTAGGTATGCTGCTGGTTCTTCCTCCCCAGGTGCAGTACCCTGCACTTGTCAGTATTGAAACCCATCCTGTTCTCATCCGCCTACCCCTGTAACCTGTCCAGGTCTGATTGTAGCCTATTCCTCCCTTCCAGCGTGCCCACTTCTCCCCACATCTTAGTGTCATCTGTGAATTTAAACAGGGTGCTTTTTATCCCCTCATCCAAGTCGCTGATGAAGATGTTGAACAGTGTGGACCCGAGGACCGAGCCCTGGGGGACCCCACTGCCCACATCCCTCCAGGTCGAATAAGACCCATCCACCACCACTCTCTGGGTGTGGCCCTCCAGCCAATTAGTGACCCATCTGACTGTGTAGGTATCGACGCCACAGTCTCCTAGTTTTTTAAGGAGAATGGGGTGAGACACAGTTGTGAAGGCCTTCCTAAAGTCCAGAAAGACTATGTCCACCGTGACACCTGTGTCCAAGGATTTTGTGGCCTGGTCATAGAAGGCAACCAGGTTGGTCTGACAGGACCTGCCTCTGATGAATCCATGTTGGCTGACCCTAAGCATAACCTCCCCTGCTGGCCCCTTGTGGACATGCACCAGGATAACTCTCCCAAAAAGCTTACCCAGGATTGAGGAAAGACTGACTGGCCTATTGTTTCCTGGGTCCTCATTCCTCCCTTTTTTGAAAATGGGAACCACATTGGACCTTTTCCAGTCCTCTGGCACAATGCCAGAGCACCACAAGTGCTCGTAAAGTCATGCCAGGGGTCCCGCAAAGACCTCTGCTAATTCCCTCAGCACTCTGGGGTGGAGATCGTCAGGACCTGCTGATTTAAATGCATCTAGTCCCTCCAGAAGTTCCCTGACTAGGCCCTCTCTGACCCTAGGCCTGGGTGTGCCTCCCCTGGGGTCTATGGGGGTCACAATGGGGAGTATGACCCAGCCCCTGCTCAGAAAAATGGAGGCAAAGAAATTGTTAAATAGGTTAGCTTTGCTGTCTGGTGCAATGACCAGATTTCCTAGCATGTCCTGCAGAGGCCCCGCATTACCTGGTACCTTCTTTTCACCCGCTATGTATTGAAAAAAGGACTTCTTGTTGTCCTTGATCTGAGTACCTAGTCCTAGTTCCATCTCTGTCTTGGCCTTCCTGACCACCCCCCTAAAGTCCCAAGCAACAGAGGTATAGTCTTCCCTAGTGATGGCCCCTCCCTTCCATAGATTCATAGATTCTAGGGTCGGAAGGGACCTCAATAGATCATCGAGTCCGACCCCCTGCATAGACAAGAAAGAGTGCTGGGTATAGATGACCCCAGCCAGATGCCTATCTAACCTCCTTTTGAAGACACCCAGGGTAGGGGAGAGCACCACCTCCCTTGGGAGCCCATTCCAGACCCTGGCCACTAACTGTGAAGAAGTTCTTCCTGATGTCTAGTCTAAACCTGCTCTCTGCTAGCTTGTGGCCATTATTTCTTGTAACCCCCAGGGGCGCCTTGGTGAATAAAACCTCACCATTTCCCTTCTGTGCCCCCATGATGAACTTATAGGCAGCCACAAAGTCGCCTCTCAACCTTCTCTTGCGGAGGCTGAAGAGGTCCAGG
>NW_005842256.1:1727951-1731932 GCF_000455745.1 Alligator sinensis | reverse complement strand
ATAATTTTTCCTGCCGGGCTCTCGCAAATGTGAGCCTTGATAATTTTTTCAAAGACTTTGCCAAGGATGGAGGTGAGACTGACTGGCCTATAGTTGCCTGGGTCCTCCTTCCTCCCCTTCTTGAAAATGGGGACCACATTGGCCCTTTTCCAGTCCTCTGGGACCTGGGTGTATGCCTCCATTTTAACTAGGAGACATTCCCAGATGCTTTTGGTGAGCCATGGGGGCTTCTGCGCCCTCTTGCCCCCTTTGAGCCGTGTTGGGATTACCTCCCTTTGGGCTTGGAGGATCGTCTCCTTAAGGAACGACCACTCTTCTTGGACACCCAACTCCCCTCCCCTCTGGGACCTCAGTGTCTCCCTGACTATTCTCCTTACCTCATTGAAATCTGCCCTCCTGATTGCCTTAATGCAGGCCTTTGCCACCTTGTGCTGGATGGTGAATTCCAGCAGGCAATGATCGCTGTCACCCATGTGGTCAAGCACCCTCAGACCCCTCACCTGTTGCTTGGACAAGATCCAACAAGACTTCTCCCCTGGTGGGGCTATGCACCTTCCGGGTTAGATGGAGGTCCTGCATCTCAGCTAGGAGCCTACGTGAGTGGTCAAACCTGTCTGACTGCTCTTCCCAGCAGATGTCTGGAAAGTTTAGGTCCCCCATAATGACCACGTCCTTTGACCTAACAGCCTTTGTGAGTTGACTTAAGAATTCCCGGTCTAGCTCTTCTCCTTGGTTGGGTGGTCTGCAGTAGACCCCCATCATTAAGTCCCTTTCCCCTCGACCTCCTTATATTCTAACATCGTCCTAATCTTTAAGAAGGGGAGGAAGGAGGACCCGGGGAACTATAGACCAGTCAACCTGACCTCTATCCCTGGGAAAATCCTAGAAAAAATTATCAAGGAGCACATCTGTGGGAGCCTGCTGGCTAATGTGATGTGGAGGGGTAACCAACATGGGTTTTTAGCAGGCAGGTCCTGCCTGACTAACCTAGTTTCCTTTTACAACAAGGACACCAAATGTTTAGAAGTAGGAGTTGAGGTGGAAGTTATCTATCTGGATTTTGACAAGGTATCCCATACCATCCTTATAAATATACTGAGGGGACTTGCCTTGGATGATTACATGGTAGAATGGGTAGCAGATTGGCTCAAGAGTTGCACTCAGAGGGTGGTAGTGGATGGGTCAGTGTCATCCTGGAAAGATGTGGGCAGTGGAGTCCCTCAGGGCTCAGTTCTGGGGCCGGTGCTGTTCAATATCTTCATCAGTGATCTGGATGAGGGGGCGGGAAGCACCCTGTCCAAATTCATGGACAACACAAAATTATGGGGTGCAGCTAACACCCTTGAGAGGAGGAACCAGATCCAGGCCAACCTAGACAGGCTGGGGAAGTGGGCAGAGAGCAACAGGATGCAATTCAATAAGGACAAGTGTAAGGTGCCGCATCTAGAGAGGAAGAACTGCCATCATACCTACAGGCTGGGGGGAAACCGTCTCAGCTCCACTGAGGCAGATAAAGATCTTGGAGTCACTGTTGACTCCAGGATGAACATGAGTCGCCAACGTGATGAAGCAGTTGGCAGAGCCAATCACACCTTATCGTGCATACGTAGGTGCTTCACAAGCAGGTCCAGGGAAGTGATTTTCCCCCTCTGTGTGGCACTGGTCAGACCACAGCTGGAGTGTTATGTCCAGTTCTGGATGCCACAGTTCAAGCAGGATGCAGACAACCTAGAGAGGGTCCAAAGAAGAGCCACTCACCTGATTAGAGGCCTGCAGGGAAAGCCCTATGAGGAAAGGCTAAGGGACCTTAACCACTTCAGCCTTTCCAAGAGAAGGCCGAAAGGGGACCTTGTGCTGGCGTATAAATTCATAAGGAGAGACCAACATGAAGTAGGTGATGATCTGTTCACCAGGACACCCCCTGGAATGACAAAGAACAATGGCCATAAGCTACTAGAGAGAAGGTTTAAGCTGGACATTAGGAGACAGTTCTTCACAACCAGGGTTGCCAGAATCTGGAATGGGCTCCCAAGGGAGGTGGTGCTTGCTCCATCCTTGGGGGTATTCAAGAGGAGACTGGACAGGCACCTGGCTGGGATCACAGGACTCCAGGGTTTGTGACTCTTTTCTTGCTTGCCAGGGGAAGGGGGCCAGACTAGATGGCCCACTGAAGTCCCTTCCAACTCTATGATTCTATGAATCTAAAATATTGTAAGCAGTCGGTTACTTGGGTCTCTTTGCCTTCACCCCACCATCACCCTGAACCAACCCTGGCTCCCTGAGCTGCAGTGGTGGCTGCCTGACTCTGCTGGCAGTTGTATGGCCCTCCCCTGATTGCACTATGTTTGGGGGAACAGGCTCAGCTGTAATGCTCCTTGCTACCTCCTAGACAGAGGCAAGCTGAGCAGAGCTACTTTTCCCTTTCTGGAGTGGTACCTGCTTTTTAAAGAGGTGCTTCAGCAAGCACTGCAGGACATCACTTATCAAGTCCTGTGACCTCTGTTAATCAACACAGCACTCCATGGCCATGTCTACCAAGTGGTCAATGCAGCCTACCACCTTCTAGCGGAAGGCACAATCAGAACACATTGAGTCCCAGAGTTCACCCCACCAGGCTTTTGCACACTCTGGCTCATGATGACTCCACCAAAACCTCCAGTGAGCTTTCTCAGAAGCATCACTGCCTGTGGTGCATGTCCCTTGAGTGCTCTGCTGTCATCCAAGCAGGGAGCCGAGTTTCAGGGGCACATTCCTGGCCACCATCAGGTGCAGTAGCTGGTACACCAATGAAAAAAATCTTCCTGGTTTTGTGACAGTTCCTTCCCCCAAGAGGAAGAAACTCCACACCCCCACCCCACACTGTACAGTGGAGAAAATGCCTGCAGGCATGGAACCAGACCCCACGAAGAACTTACAAATGTATGATTCAGAAACATGTCCACGGCTGCCATTGTCTGTGCCAGCTGCAAACAATGAAAGCAAAAAAATAGTTCAGCGTCTGTTACATTAAGAGCTACCCAACTCCAAAAGAGAATGGCATATATCCTTCACCCACCGCCACCGAAAGAGCATGGTGACTCACCTCCAGAGACACATGAGTTTCCCCCACCCACCGGCCCCCCGAATCCAACCTGCATATTTCCAAGCAGTGCCTGCCAGTGACAAGAGACACATTACAAGATACTTACAAGTCACTGATCCCGCATCTTCTGGGGTCTTTGGAACAGAAAATAATGATTGAGTGTTGTTGGGAAGAGAAACTGCATTGGCTGTATTGATTCTTCCTGTTCCTCCTCCTCCACTTCATCATCTGTGCTGGTCCTGCTGGAATCAGGGGGGACACTTGGAACAAGTTGAAGGTGTATCACTGTTCTTGTTGGCAGTCTCTGTCACCCAGGAGCATCCATCATCTCATGGATGGCCTTCTGTTGCTCCACCAGTCTCTTAAACATCAGGTAAGTGGAGTTTCACTGAGTTTCCACATCCTGCATGGTTTTGTGCTGCAGGATGCTCAGCTTTGCTTTTTTGTCCCACAGCATCTTGCCCCCCTTGATGCTTTAGTGGAAGTAGCCTGCCACCTTCCTGCATTTGGAAATGACCATGCTGGTGGTGCTGGCACCATCACCAGCAGCCCTGTCCTCCTCCAAAGCATCCCTGACAATCAGGTAGAACTTGTGTGCTACACAGTGGATGCCAATAAAGATGACATCATGGACAGCCTTGATCATATTGGCCCCATTTTCGGTGACCATGAACACGCAGGTGAGCTCGCCCTGCCCAATGAGCCAGCCCTGCACCAAGTGGTTCATGGTCCCCATGATCTGTGTTGCCATGTGGGCCTCATCTATCACCTCAGTTTGAAGGAGAGCCCACCAATGGCCTGACTGATCACACTAGTGCCCTGTGAGGGAAAGATAGGTGTGATCACCACAGCTGCTTCAGATGTCCAAGGCGAAGTTTAAGGCCACCTGCAGACCTGCC
>NW_005842256.1:1721102-1727865 GCF_000455745.1 Alligator sinensis | reverse complement strand
TGGCGCTTGGTAGGATGGGGCCACAAGTGCCGTGAGCCACCTGAACCCTGGCCACTCAACTAAGGAGAATGGCTGGCCATCAACAGCCAGCATATCCCCAATGCTCTGGGTGATCTCGTTCACCCTTGCAATGTGCTCCACTTTGTGTCCGCCTTTCTCCCACTGTACCAGGGTGGTCTGTCTCTGCTTTGGGGGGATAGGGGCTTTGTAGTGAGAGGGGGACTTCCTTTTGGGCACACTCTCACTGGTGCCAGGCTGAGGAGGAGCAAGGGCAAGGGGGTGGTGCCTGCAGAGATGCATCAGTATCTCCAGGGTGCTCATGTGTTTTGTTCTCTTGCCCCAGCTAGTTTTGGCTCAGCAGTGCAGGCTGATAGCATACATGGAATCATCTGCCATCTCAAAATGACCCCAGACCACACTAGCCACTCACTTCTGGGGTGCAGGTGCATGTGTGGATGCTGCAATTTCCCCCTCCTCAGCAGGCAGAGGCACAGCAACAGGAGGAGCAGACTCAGCTGAGCCACTTGCCTCTGCAACCTCTACCTCAGCCTCCTCTGAAGCGCCTCCTGGGGAAGAAGACTTGGCTCGAGGGGAAACTTGAGTGGTGTAGAGCACAAATTCAGCTGCTTTCCCCTCCTTCCCCAGAATTTCCTTTGCAAGGGCACTCAGATCCAGATCCAGCTCCAGCTCTTCCTCTGGCACTGGAAGGCTCAGCATGGGAAGTGAAATGAGGGTGGAGGAGGCTGTCATGCTGGTGCTGCTGCTGCTGCTGTTTCATAGCGTCTTGGTTTTATACAAATATATAAATGTATCTCCCTTCCTATATAACTTAAATTCTATAGTGTCATATCCAATATCATTATAAAATTGAAAAGAATAAATTAATGAATATAATAATACAATAAAAGGGTCTAGAAGAAAGAAAAAGATACTGTGGAATCGCAATTGCTAGGCTAGGCTAGCAAGTAGGAAATCATTCAAATCAATCCTAGTAGTAACCTTCATTGTCTAATACTCCTGAGCTTCTGGAAGAAACAGCTCAGTAACTCAGACCTCAAGGCAAAAAGCAGGCCAGTTCAAACAATGCTGCCTTTTATGCTGTTTTTCCATCCCTCCCCCAGAGCACTGGGATTGGAAGGGACCTCAGGGAAGAATCAGTCACTGGCCAGCTACACAGTCAATATGAGAGCAGTCCTTCCCCACTCTTCCCCCTCCATCCCCCCCAGCTTGAGCTTCGAAACTTGAAATGTTTTGAAACTTTTGAAACTTTTTGACTGCCCTCATTTCATTTCAAGGCTGTTTCAAAGCCATTCGTTCCATCTCAATTTCACTGTTTCAAGCTTGAAATGAGTCAAAACAACATCAAAATGAAACAGCCAGTGAAATTTCACACAGCCCTAGCACGCACCCTTATTACTTCATTTTCTACAAAATGGAAGTGCATTTAAAATGGCAGCTTAGCATAAGCATAACCATAGCATAGATATAACATGTCCAATTTACAACCCAATGCAAATGACAGGGCAGCGGTTTACTGGTACAGCTGCAGAAACTGCTGCATTAGCATGGCTCCCTTTTTTCCCCTGCCACTAATTTTAGTCACCAATGATAACAGAAGCCCACAAATTTGTGGATAACAGGACAAGTAGCAGCAACATTCACCCCCTGGATTCTGGAGACATGCAAGCTGAAATGTAACCTCTCAAGGGTCACGTGCAGACTGCAGGCTTCCACTTGAACTGGACAGCCCTTATCTAGACATTTGCTATAGAAAGCAAACACTTGCTAGGAAAAATTTTCTTTAGTAAAAAAATTAATTTCCAATCAAAACAAAACTTCAACAAAAAATATTCAACCAAGCATTAACCAAGCTACTAAAAGAGACATTAATTACCAGGAGCTGCATAATAGTCATGGAAATTAATACTAACTGTTCTGTTATCCATGGAAGTGGACTGCTAAGCTTTGGTGAAAGCTACCTGCTGATTTTGCAGAGAAGAATAAATGTACACATGTGTCTGCATGTTCTAGGTAGCTAGAAGTTCTGCACATCATAAGCCTTCTTCATAAAGCACTTGAGAATACCTTTGTAGTACATGGTTTGCTTAGAAAGATCATTCCAGATAATGTTATTTGGTTTGTATGAGGAAATTACAATGTTTCTCAAGAGAAATTCAATAGAATATACTATATCCTTCACTAATCAGCCAGCAGTGACAACCAAATGTTCAAAGGAGTCATTTTCAAGATTACTGGAGAAAAAAATACTCTAGACCTGCAGCCTAGCACTGAAACTCCAGTATAGCTGTGTCTTACACAGCTGTGAAGATTTACGTTTGATTTGATTAGAACAAACTCAGCAACAAAACTAAAAGCGACAAAGAAAAAAACAATAACTTGGATAACCAAGGTCATTATAGGCCAGTGGCACTGAAATTTATCCCAGGCAGAATTATGTTCTGAGCATTAGGTATATGGGGCGCTATTCTGTATTATGTTTATCTCCTGTCACTGCCTGACATTACGGTTCAAAGTAGCTAAGCCTATTGTACATGAGCAGATCCAGAATTGCAGAAAGGAAGGTGCAACCACACACATTGGTGGTGTAATGCATACACAGTGAAGAGAGCTCACCACACATCCTCCCTTGCAATGATCATGGGTGGCAGTGAGCTCTCAGAGCTATGAGGTCTGTATGTGCTGTCAGTTCTGATTTCACCAATAGGTTACCCAGGGTCTGGTCGCAATCCCTGCTTTTTCTAGGGCTGTATGAAACTTCAGTAGATGATTCAATCTGGAGGAGATTCAGCCTGATTCGGGGACCAAATCTCCAAATCTGAATCAAATTGGGAGACCAAGTAAAAGCTCCAAATTGATTTGAAGCATCTGAATCAATTTGGGAAAAGATTCAGAAAAGATTTGGCTGATTCAGAGATTTGGCCATAGACTAAACAAGCAGCGGCTTGCTCCAGGCGGAAGGAGCCAAATGGCAGCAGGGCAGAGCCCCTGCAGCTCCCCCCACCAGGGCAGATGTAGGCACAGCCAAGGGAGGCACAGGAGAAGCCCCATGGCTGCCCTGCTTGGCCCCACCCCGCACCCAGCCCCAACCTAGCCCCAGCACTTAACAAAAAAAAAAGCCCCACACTATCCGGCCTCTGAGGGCTCGTGGCAGAGCCCCCTGCATAGTGCGGGGCAGCACAGGGCATTAGGGAGCAGCAGAGATCACCCCCTCTCCCCAGCACCTGTGTGGCAACTGCCCCATGGCATGGGTGCAGACTGGCTTGGCAGGGCTCTGCACATTGTCTGGGACCTGGGGCAGCTCCAGCAGTCAGCCGGAGCCCGGCAGCACTCAGCCCCAATGACCCCAGCTCCCAGACATTGTGCGGCATCCTGCTGAGCTTCACTGCATCCGCACCATGCGGCAGCTGCCTCATGGGTGCCAAAATGGGGGGAGATCCCCATTGCCCCCCACTGCCCCATGCTGTGCAAGTGGGCTCTGCCATGAGCCCTCAGAGGCCCCCAGTCACTACTGCCAGAGCTGGTGAGTGCCAGGCTTTTTTCTAGCTTTTTTTTTTTTTTTAAGACTCTGCAGTCACCAGCTGCAGCAGCGGTAATTGGGGCCTTTGGGCACTTGTGGCAGAACCGCCCCCCCCCACGCATGCACAGCATGGGGCAGTGGGCTGCCCACCCCCCCACCTGGCACCTGCGTGGCAGCTGTCACATCATGAAGATGCAGAATGTCTCAGCAGGGTGCCACACTCTGTCTGGGAGCTAGGACTGCTCCATGTGTCAGCCGGAGCCTGACAGCACTCAGCCCCAGTGGCCGCATCTCCCAGACAGTGTGCAGTGCCCTGCCAAGTTGCACTGCACCTGCGCCATGGGGTAGCTGCCACGCAGGTGCCAAGCAGGGGGTACGATCCCTGCTGCCCCCCACTGCCCGACACTGTGCAGGGGGGCTCTGCCATGAACACTCAGAGACCCCAATCACCACTCCTGCAGCTGGTGAGTGCAGGGCTTTTGCATTTTTATTAAAGTACCGGGACTAGGCTGGGGCCAGGCAGGGGATGGGGCCAGGCAGGGCAGCCATGGGGGCTTCTCCCATGGCTCCCCCTGCCTGGGGAGAGGCAGGCACAGCTGGAGGAGCTACCCAGCTGTGCCTACCTCTCCCTGTCCAGTCCAAATCACTGAATCTCTCTGAATCAGCACCGAATCTTCCATGCTGACTCAGCTGAATAGATTCAGGGTACTGATCTGAATCTCTGAATTGAATCACTGTCCTTTGAATAGGCCGAATCAGAATGCAAATTGAATACTTCCGTATTCACACAGCTTTTACACAGTTTGAGAGCCCAGAGGGTGAGTGTCATTGCTGTTCACCCTTCCCCTCCCCCACTAAATTTAGCAGCAGGATGAAAGAAGGGTTTCTAGAGGAGTCAACCTCCAGCCCAAGCATTTAAAGGGCTACATTATCAGGGTGGAGGGGTACTATGTATAGCATTTTACATATATGTGATGTTATGCTTGAAAGCAGTTAAGCCTTTTTTTTTTTTTGGTTCAATAAAGACGGTTGCTCTGTTACTCTTCATGTGATCCGACCAGGACGGAGAAACCGCTGCAATACACAAAATGCAAAATCATGGAAAGATTAATATGGGATTCAATAAAGGATGGCAACAAAATTAATTCCAATTCACACAGATTTATGGAAATAAGATTTTGTCAAATAAACTTGATATTATTTTTGGATGACAAAGGCTATGTCTATATTGGTTGCTAAGCTCTCCCTTAAAGTTATTCTAACCAATATCTGCTGTTGACCATCTTATACTGTAAGTAGATAATCTTCACCCCAGCAGCAGTCTAGCCTGACCTGATAAGTTCAGCTGTACTTTTGTGTCCCAGAAGTCACCACTCTCTACATTAAGCTTGAAACTTACCCAGACTTCAGGTCTTGGGTCCAAGAAGTTTGCCAGAATTCTTTGCTCCTAAATTCTGGCAATTCTGCACATCACTTCGTCTTTCTGCTGCCTGAAAAAGAAGACAAGCCCAGAAGACGAGACAAGTGATGTACAAAGCAGTTCCTAGAAGGGCTCCAAAGAGGAAACCTGGGATACATCTTAGTGTCATACTCAAAAAATAAGCACGCAGATAGCTTTGGGGTAGACTACAAGGTGTGATATAAATGGGCAGGGTGGTATACATGGCTCAGGCAGGATGACCTCAAGAACAACTGTAAATCTCAGGGTACACTCAATCAACATTAACTTCCTTGACATAATATAGTTAAGGATTCTGCAAGACATTTGACTTCATACTTTACAATATTCTGCTTTTAAAAATCAATGAAGCCATAATAAATGAATTAACATGGCTAATTCTAAATAACTCATCATCCAATGAGGGTACATCTAGTGGATCCCATAGGGATATGTTCTTGAGTCAAAACTATTAAGTACTTTATGAATGAACTGATATTATAGATCATGTAAAAATTGGCAATGTAGTTAACAGCAAGAAAAGCCATTCAGGAGAAACATCTGGATAACATGATTAATTAAAATCACATGAACAGTATGTATTTTAATGCAGTTTCTCTAAATTAGTTCTTATGAGGTCCAAGACTTTTATTATACACTAGGCCTGTGCAAAGCGGCTAGTATTTGCTTCAGATTCAGCCAATTTGGGGGACAGTGATTCAATTTTGGTGATTTGAATCACTGTCCCGATTTAATTTGGCCGAATCTCTGAATCAGCCAGGCCCAACCCCCATCTGCTCTCCCAGCCTGGCAATGGCTGTCCTGCCTGCCCCAGCTCTGGCACTTGTTGAAAAAAAAGCCTGGCTCAGCAGGTGCTGCCAGGCAGGGGGCAATCCCCGCTGCCCCACACTGTCCCACACTGTGTGGAGGGCTCTACACAAGCCCCCTGACCCCGCCTTGCTCCCCCAGCCCCCTCCATGGCTGCCCCGCCTGGGCCAGCTCAGGCTCTTTAAGAAAAAAAAAAAGAAAAAAACCCGGGACTCACCGCTCCTGCCAGCAGGGGGTGATCCCCACTGCATGCAGCATGGGGCAGTGGGGGGAAGCAGCGATCACCCACCCCCACCCAGCAGCACCTGGTGAGCACCAAGTCTTTTTTTTTTAAGTACCGGGAGCTGGGGCAGGCAGGGAAAGCCATTGGGGGGCGGGCTGGGAGAGCGGGCAGGGATCAAGTCAGCTGGAGGAGCAGGGGCATGGGGGGCTGGCAGGGGTTCCCCCATGGCCCCGTCCTCCCTCTGATGCTTCATACAGCCCTATTATACACCTGTTCTGATTCCTCCTGAAGTTTAGACTAAACTGAATTAGTTCATACTTACTTGATCACAGATTGGTTCCCACAATCAGTATGTTTTGGGGTTTTTTACAAGATCCTCACTACTAGCCAAAACTAGATGTAAGATGGGTTTATTCCTAGTTGTCACAGTGGTTGTTTGATAAAGAACCCTATCAGCTATCTTATTCAGAACTATCTGTGCCATACTACCTCTGCTTTGGGTAGTGTTCATTATGCAATCTATACTAGATAAATAGAAGTCTCCCATAATTATGCAATATCTACTGCTTCTGAAATCTCCCAAGACTTTGTAGACATCTCTATCTATTTCCAAGTCTGAGCCTGGGGGTCTATAACACACCCTCAACACAATCTAAGTTCATATTTATTACTGCTGCCTAATGTAAGTCTCAATCAAACAGAGTGTTTCACCTATGCCATCATATCTTATTTCCCT
>NW_005842256.1:1711905-1721092 GCF_000455745.1 Alligator sinensis | reverse complement strand
GTGTTATTAACGTACAATGTTGTCTCACCACCTGGAAGTGAGAGAATTGTGAGATGCTAGAACAGGAGAGGTAAAGATATGAGAATGGGGACATCATTGCAGTAAGCCTTGTTGTTACAGAGCACAAGTTGTACTCTATTACTCAAAGGGGCATAGGCAAGCAGCAGAGCAGCCTGCAGGTGGCTGCACTGCCAGTCAGGCATAACTGCCTGAATGGGAACAGGGCCCAGCTGTTTGACATAAGAACAGGCCTTAAGTAGTGGGCCAGAAGTTTGCTGCAAGCAGCCAGTAGAGAGCATAACCTGGCTGGAGCTGCTGCATGTATAACATCTTGGAGGTACAGGGCAGGAGCTATGAGAATGGTGTAGGCTCCTGGTCCTGGGGCATGACCTAAAACTACACCCTGCTGGGGCTGGATGGTGGAACGGGGCTGCTGGTGGTGGGCAGCCCCGAGGAAATGCCACACCTGTGCCTCTTCAGTGAAGGGTGAGTATGGGGCACCAGAAAGCCTCAGTCCCTGCTGCCTTGTGGGTTACCCTGTGGAGGGAAAAGCCTAGGAGAACACACCCTGAAGACAAAGCAAGGTCCCAGGTTTGCTGTCTGGAGCCTGAGGTGGGGTCCAGGTCATGTGAAGGGACATGAGACAGAGCCCAGGTCCACAGCAAGGCCTGAGGTTCACAAAGGGAGCCAGGTGTGAGGCTCCAGTGGGGTGGGATCCTGAGACCCATGAAGGAGCTGGATGTGAAGTTCCAGGGCCAAGAGGACTGAAGCCCAGTGTCAGGAAGGGGATTGAGGCCTAGTGTTGGGCAGGGGATGACAGCCCAGTGTGGGGTATAAGGGGACCAAGAGGGTCCCAAGCCACTTATGGAGTCCATGACAAAGGGAGGGGCTAGGAGCCCAACGACAGTATAATTGCAAGCCCAGTGTGAGGCACAGGGATTGAGAGTCCTGACATTAGGCATAGGGATTGCAAGCCCCAGTGTGAGGGCCTGGGAGTGAGAGTCCCAATGTGAGGCACGAGAGTGAGGGTCCCAGTGTGTGGACACTGGAGGGAGACCCCAGTTTGAGGTATGCTATAGGCGGGGTGTTAGGCCAAATAAGTTTGGGTTGGGTGTTAGGCCATGGATGCCATCTGCCATCTGCGAGGCATGGAACATGGTATAAGGCTAAGTTTGAAGGTGTATACACCCTCAGCATCAGGGCAGCCTCCCGCCTGAGTAACAACTTTCAATTAGTTTTATCAAAAGCATGGCAGGCAAGGCAGGCAGGCAGTTAGCCCTGAGACAAGTGGGCAGGCCAACTTTCTGACCAGACCCAGGACACCCACTAGTTACATTTGTAAGCTAACATATGCCACATAGTGGACATGTCTACATGTGCATTAATTCTCAATGGTTACTGCACATTTAATTTAGTACCTATAATAACAGGTACTACCTAAATGCACAGTAACTGGCACTACTGCACTGTAGCACTGGTGCACACATTTTAGATTACACTAATGCACAGAATAATTCTACTGTGCGTTACCACAGCTTTTGCCTGTCATACTAATGCACAGTGGAATTACTCTACTGTGCTTCTACCATCTCATGTCGATGCACCCAGCGAGAGACTTAAGAGGCGCCTTTTATATTTGAACAAATAAAATAAATAAGATTATTCTGAATATAAGATGACACCCACCAAATAAATAAAACATGTGTATGGGAAATTAAAACATTAGTTATCATTTTCCAGGTGTAGAATTGAATCATCAGAGGGTTTCCCCCTACCACTGCTACAGCAGGGAAAATACTGGCTGCAAGGCAGAGATCAGGTGGCCCCCTTGTCATCTGCTCCCCTACTTCTTCCCCCTTCAGACTTCCTGTCCCCCTTTACTGTTAGACCCTGTTTAGGCTCTGTTTCCTCCCTGAGAACAATGTGGAAAGAAGTGACTTGTATATGACAGTAAAAGGGGCAGAGGGCAAGCAAATGGGGATAGGAAATTGCTGTGGGTTGGTCTTTGGCCCCAACCCAGATTCAGGGGCAGAGTTAGACAACAACAGCTGCCTGCATCCCTTCCCTCCTTGTTAATTTCAAATGCAAGGTACCACAAAACACTGACTTCAGAATAGACATACTCATAGTAACTTGCATATATGCAAATACCTATGGGTAAGTTCATCCAGGACTGATGCATTTTAACTTTGTGCAAATGGCTGCAAGCTTCAGCACAGGTGCTCCATAAATATGATTCTGAGCAACACTTTTGTAATTATTTATACATAGTACAAAAGGCTTATGACTTATTCTGTAGTTCAGTGGTTGTCAACCGGGGGTATGTGTAATCCTAGAGGTACTTAAAAGGGTCTTAGGGGGTACACAGAACTCCGCATGTGTGCACACAACCACAGCACAGCATACGGGCAGCCAGGAGCACAGCCTGGCCACATGGAGAGCAGCTAGGTCCAGCTGGTAAGTTTGCTGTGAGGGCAGGGAGTGGGGCTGGGGCAGGGACTGCCAAGGCATGGCGGGCCATGGAACTGAGTCATGGGGGGTGGGGGAAGCTCCCACCACTATGTGCACCCTGGGAGGGCAGGGGGGTGCATGCCCCCGGATCTGCATGTAGGTGGGGCAGGCTGGGGCCAGGGCCGTGCTGGGCTCTTCCCGGTGAAGGCTGGGTTGGGCTGTACTCAGGGTGGGCAGCGGTAGTGCTGGGAGGGGGGTTGGGTGGGCTACAGCAAATTCTGGAGTGGCTGCAGCCCCCCCCCATAGCCCCTACAGTGAGGGAATGAGTGGGGCTGGTGCTAGAGCAGGGGCAGGCTCTGCCGAGTCAAGGTTGGAGCGTGGGATACAGAGCTACAAGTGGCTCATCCAGTGGGCGCAGGAGGTGGTGGCTCCCACCACTGCATGCACCCTGGGAAGGCATGGGGGGAAGTGGGGGAGGTGTGCCCCTGGATCTGCATGCAGGGTGCAGCAGCTACCATCCCTGCAGCCTTACCCTGCTGCACCTTAACACACACAGTGTCACCCATGGCACGAGTTTTGCTTGTCCGCAGCTTGAGGTGCAGTTCCCCCCAAACCCCTGCACCGATCTCCTTGACACTGGGCAGGCTTTGTGTCCTCACCAGGGGCTACTCCACCTGCAGTCTTCACCCCCCTGTGATGTAACACATACACGTGACATCAGTTTTATTTTCAAGAATTTGGGGTACAGTTCCCTCTGAATCCCTGCATCAATCTTCTTGAAGCTTGGCAGTCTTCATGCTCTCAGCAGAGACTAGGAATCCCTTCAAATTTCATCCAAATCAAACAAAAAACAACAAAGTTATAGATATTTCATTGTTTCCCCATTATGCCCTATGGCCAGATCTTTGAGGCGGCTCCAAAGCTTTTCCAAAGTGCTTCGGAAGCTCCGAACCGCTTCAGAAAGCCTAACGAATCCAGTGCTTTGATCCGGACATGCTGCTTCAGACGCCAAAGCATCCGAAGCTTCTCCGGTTCCGAAGCTCTGTCCGAAGCCTCACACAACCCTAGCATCATACATAGGTACGTAACTCAAATTTTTGGCGCTGTTACACAGTTAGTGATTCAGCTCTGGGTACCAGCCTACACAGTTACTGAGCATGCTCAGTAGAAACGTGCTCCATATAGTCAGCAGCAGTGGAACATGATAGCTCAGGTACGCAAGCATAAATTCTGAAATTTTAGTCTAAAGGAACAAGATAAACTACTCTATTGAAGGACCCCCACCTTTTGGACTGATAGCCTACTGGTTGGAGCACTTGCTCAGGGACTCAGTTCTAGTCCCCCTCACACAGATGGGGTTTGGAACTGTATTTCCTGCTTCCTGAAAGAGAAGAGAGTGCTCTCACGCATGGGCAAGATAATGTCCATGACCTTCTTCAGCCCTGCTGCTGAAGTTGGCCCACTGCTGCCTGCATTTAATAGTCATTAGATAAAATGGATAAATGAGTATGGGGAAAGCTTTTTGCCCACATGCAGCAGGTACCCAGGCTAGGAAAAAGCACACCATTCTTTTCAGTGCTACATCCACCTCACTGGGAGTGTCTACAGGAGACATTTTACTACACAGTAGTCTAATCTACTACACAGTAAAGTGTCACCATCCACATGTGGGGCATTTACTGCACACTAAATTAGGCTATTGTGTAATTAGCTAGTACCTGTAAATACAGGTACTAAATTAACTGCGAAGTAGTTACTGTGCAGTAGTGCTCCTGTAGACACTGACTGCAAGCAAATTTGCACCCAGTCAGCCTAGACAGCAGGAGACCACAGGAGACAGGGAGCTCTCTGTTCCTGGTCCTGGTGCTTCTCAGGTCCTGGCTCCCCACAGGATCTGGGAGCCAATCAGTGCTGGGACTGGGGAGCTCTGCCCCTGTCTTGGCTCTTGGCTCCTGGCTCCCAGAATGGAAATGGCAGCTCCAGAGGGTAAGCAAGGGCTGGAAAGCCAGCCCCTGTCTGCATCCCAGACCAGCTCTCCATGGTGAGGGCTGGATGCACTGAGGGGGTGGGTGGGAGTCGTATTTCCAATCCCCACCCATTCCCTGGAGCAACCAACCTCATGCCATGCTCCAGGGGGTGGGTGAGGATTAGATTCCCAGCCCCCACCCACTTCCAAGAGCAGACAGCTTCATGCCAAGCACGGCAACTGCTGGCAAGCCCCTCCTCTGTGGCCTGGCAGAAGGCTAGCCAGCAGCTGCCCTAAACTTGGGACAGCTCCCACTGAATCCCCTGCCAGGAAGGGAAGCCTTGCCTGGCAGGTGGCTCACTGGCAACAGTGTGTCCCAACAGGCACAGTGCCAGGAGATCTCTTCCCACTGCAGGGGCAGCTGTCTCCCAGCACGGCATACACCAGGCCCCTCCTGATGTGCACAGAGCCAGGAGACAGCTGCAGCTTCAGCTGGCAGAGCTCTCCTCACCATGTGTGGATTGGGACCATCCCTGTGACCCTTGCCAGCCCTCAAACTAGCACCTGGGAGAGCCTGGGGCACCTGCTGGCTGCTGCAGGGGAGCAGAGCAGGACAGGAATAGATCTACTCCCATCAGGGAGGATGTATAGACTTGCTCCGGGGGAAGGCTTACTGCACAGTATTTTACTGCACAGTAATCTTAATGAGAGTTAATAGCACTTGTAGATGCACCCACTGAGCCACAAACCCTGTGCTTTGCTTGCTTCCCCCTTCTGCGTCTCTGTCCCACTGTGTTGCCCAGTGGATCAGCTTCAATAGGAAAATTGTTAAAAGGCCTGCATGCTGCCTACCAAGTTTGAGCAATTTTCCAGGTAGACAATGGTAGTTCAAATTTCATTCAGAATTGCCTAGGGTCTCTCTGGACAACTGCTTTAACCAATAGTCTATGGCACCAAGAGGTAGAAGAACTTTCCTTCTTTTTTACTTCCAGTATGTATATATACAGGGCAATTGCATTTTGCCTCAGAAGGAAGTTTAATCCCAAACTGTATGTAAGTGTCAAAAACTGCAGTTACAGTTGGATGTGTGAATCAAACAGGATTTAGCCCCAGATACATAGGTTTGAATTGTCAGGGAAAAGGTGCTATAACAGAAACACCCCCTGATGAGGTAAGTGGTGAAGAAGTGAAAAAATATATTGGCCAGCTGTAAGTAGAGAATTCAAAAAATAGCAATGGAAATGGTACTTTTGGTCACCATGGACTTTGAGATTAATGCTGTTCTCCCTTTCACCAGTGATGTCATGATTCTAGTGACAAAATTAAGGTAGGCAGAAGGCAGGGTAGGGTTGTTCTTTACAGACAAAATAGTTCAGAGATGCATTAGCTTTCAAAAGCAACAGCTCACTGTGAAAAATTAGCCATGCCCGCAAAATAAAATCACAGTCTCTCATTTATTATGAATTGGGTAATCTCCTTATTTCTCTCCTGCCACGACTTTCATGGGAAAAGGTACGAAGATAAATACAGTCCTGAGAGACAAGGCTGGTAGCATATCTGCGGTTCAGAACAAGGACTCCTCTTCACAGTCCTCCACCATCCCTTTACCCTGCCCGTACCACACCTGATGTTTCAGTTTCTTATTTATTATGGTTTTTCTAGAGAATCAACACCCTGGATGTGCTTTGTTCCATCTCTCACTCAGAACACTCTTGCTCCAGGCTGCTTGCCCTGTTTTTCCCCACACAAGCCCCAAGCAAACCATTACCCTGTTCAACCTTGTCTTTATCTAACAATATCTGAATATGAGGGGTCACATCCCCTGACTCCTCATGAGGTCCCTTCCAGCCCTAAACTTCTGTGTGAATCTCCCCACTTGGTTTTGTCTCTTTCTTTTTCTAGGTTCACAGGAAGATACTCAACATCCCTTGGTGTCAGACTCAACAACCCAGCTGTCTCGGCCATCTCCTGTCTCTGGCTTCTCAGGTAAGTTTCTCTTCAGGATTCTTCTTCCAGTTACCTCTTGGCCATCTGCCGTCACCCTCCCGTGCTCCCACAAGTCTTCTTCTGGATGTTTTTCTCCATCTTCTGGGAACCAGCTACAAGTCCAGTTCCCTTTTAAATCTCTCCAGCTATCTGCTGCCTCTCCCACAGCAGTCACTTTCTCACCACTCTCCCCGCCCCTGCAGCACTTTGTTTTTGTTTTCATCTGGGTCCCGCTATCTCCCCTTCGGGTCTCTCTGCCACACTCCAGGCTCACCACCTCATTCCTCCTCTCCCAGGGTCTTTCCAAAGGTAAGAACCTTGTTTCCCTTCACTCCCTCAGACCTCTGTGACAGGGCAGGCTTGCTGCCTTGTCACACTCACTTAGCCAGGCACTATGAAAGGACTTCTGGGGGCACTACACGTGGCATCTGATGAAGTGAAGTGCTGCTTCTGAAAGTTTATGCATCTCTGAATTAGTCTAAAAGGTGCAACTCAACCCTGCCTTCTGCCTGACTTCAGACTGATATGGACAACTACCTCTTTCTGCTCAAAATTAAAGTAGAAATGACAGAGGCTGTGGAGGTAGAATCTGTAAAGTTTAGTAAGGGACCAAAAGGGGACATGTTGGCTTCTTTTTGATGGAAAAACCAGAATAGAATGATAGACTACCTGAAATGAATGAATGGCCACACCTGGGTGTCTAAAGTTTGGATCCTCAGTTTATTTTTAGGCAAAGAGACTAGAATTTTTAAAAAGGGTTAAGAAGCAATGCACCTGTCTCCCACTGAATGTTGATGGTATTTGGGACATACCTCCTTTGATCTACTTTGAGAATCTTAGCTTCTGTTACGAGTTCCTATTTAGGTTCCTAAATATCAGTGTAGGAGCTTAAATTAAGGCACCCAGGCTTGAAAAACATGGCCTATATTTGCAATTTAAAAATTGCCAGGGTAAAGCATACTACATGCAAGTCTGAGAACTGCTGTCAGTGGACATGTCTACACATGCCATTAATTCACTGTAAGCTTACTGCACAGTGAAATAATGAGCAGTAAGCTTTCCTCAGGGTCACATCTACATTTACACCCATCGGGAGCAAATTTATTTTGGAGGGGAGCAGTTCAGTGCCAGACTACTCCTGCCTTGGTCTGGCCCCCTACCACAGCCAGAAGGAGATCCAGCCTGTACCCCCCAACCCCCCCCACCCCAGAGGTGCCAATCCTAGGCTGGCAGGGGACACTGGAGTCAGACCTGGGCTCTGGGGGGCTGGGGGGAGCTTTCCCACCTCTGGGACAGCTGCCTCCCAGCTCCACACCCTGATCAGCAGATTGGGACATGGGGCTGGGGAACAGCTACTGGGGGAAGGGACAGTTTCACAGCCCTGTGCCCTTCCTACTGGAGGAGGAAGCAGTTTCCCAACTTCCTGCTGCCCGGGCTGATGGGAAGCAATTTGCTCCAGGTCAGCTGTCTACACAGTAGCTGCACAGTATCTACTGCGCAGTTAATCTACTACCTGTATCTATAGGTAGTAGCCAACTGTGAAGTAGAATAATCTACTATGCAATAAATGATACACATGTGTAGATGGTGACACTTTACTGTGCAGTAGATTAGTCTACTGTTCAGTAAAGTGTCTTGTGCAGATGCACCCAGTGTGTGCCACTGTTGTGTTTTTAAGACATTATTTGTAGCAGAGTCCCAAAGACTTATCAGCCGGTAGTAGCTGTATTTGCATTCAGACAGGAGTCTGGAATGATGTTAACAAGTACTCTCCCACTGAGCTAAATTGATTATTTTGTTGTCACTTCAATCTTCTTCTGTAATTCTGACCCAATTA
Source organism: Alligator sinensis (assembly GCF_000455745.1). Taxonomy (NCBI): domain Eukaryota; kingdom Metazoa; phylum Chordata; order Crocodylia; family Alligatoridae; genus Alligator; species Alligator sinensis. Next base: position 1,712,852 of record NW_005842256.1, on the reverse strand, counting down.
AAGGCACTGCAATTAAGTGCAAGGGCATGATTATCTGATTTTTTTATACAATCATTGTACTTAGGGGTCTACTCAGTGGTTCCTACATACCAACCTCTCCTTTCCAACCGACAGTGCACAACATGCCACAGTGAGCAATGAAGCCAGCTCCACAGGATGCTCAGAAATGCCACTCATAGTGATTTCTTATTATGCTCCAGGGATTAATCTTACCAAGAAACACAACCCTCTGAACCTTCCTGTGAGCAGGAGGGTAGGATCTCTCTGTAATCCCTTTCTTGTTATTGGCAAAAGAAATAGGTCAATGACTTGACTGCTATCTGCCTTCTCTAAGATGATTTATATGAATTAATACATAAAAAGACAATCTAATCTTGCCAATACACAGGCAAACAGATTTCTGTGAGAGCTATAGTAGACTCAGAGGAGTCAGAGCTCATGTCCACCTCAGCCACCTTTTACCAGAGCAGGATTCATTCATGAAGCACATTTAGTGTGGCATTGCCCAGTGTATTTTTAAACTAGACAGATGTGAAGTTTCCGTCACTCATGGGAAGCCCAGTGCTCCTCACTGGCTGGAAGTCTACCCTTGATTCCCACTCCTAGGTACATCCATCATGCACTTCCCTGGTAATTATTCAAAGATTATATATTTAATCAGCTATCTGCCATGTGTTCTGTATCCAACCTAAGTGTAGCAGCCTTTAAAAAATGGACTCACCTGAACAGAATAGGAAGGGCTGCCTGGCAGAGAGACAGAGTTTGTCCCAGAGGGGACACTGTAGGCTCTGAGGGTAAGTGAAGCTGTTTTGGAAGCACCCCTGTTGGAAGTGGGAGGGGTGATGTAACCCCAGCAAAGTTTTGAAATAGAGCCATTAGCAGAAGCCCGGGAAGGGCCCTGAGCTGGGATTGGCTGAGAGGCTTGGATAAAAGGGGGAGCAGTTTTC
>NW_005842256.1:1709813-1711775 GCF_000455745.1 Alligator sinensis | reverse complement strand
GGGGCAGCAGTATCCAGTGTGATACAGTATCCAGTTCTTCACTCTGGCCCTGGAAGGCTGCAGGGGCAGGATCAGGCAGGGACTGCTCGTGTGGAGACTCCAAGCCTGACTGCAGCTGCTGTGGCTGGGTGAGCACAGCAGAGCCGGGGGGAGGGGGACTGCTGGAGTCTGCCCTAGTTTCCCTGATGGGTGAGGGGCCCCAGGGGCAGGCAAAGCCCAGGGAGGGGCTGCATTTGCTGGGGTTGTGAGTCTGTATGGGACAGGAGGGTTGCTACAGCCTGCAGCCCAGACACTGTTCACAGCAGAGCCGGGGAAGGGGATCAAAGGTAGGGGGAGGCTGTCTTGCAGGGTCTGCAGAAGAAGAGTTGCCGCTTGCTGCCCAGAGACCCTTGCTGCCCGGAGACTCCAGGAGCACGGCGGTGGACACCAGCGCCAGGGAGCGTCCACAGACCACGTGCAGGGACACAGACAGTCCCGCTCCCTGAGATATCCCGCCAGGGGCAGTGCACACGGGATCCCCTGTACACCATGTGCAAGTGAGAGACTGTGTAAATAAGTTCTTGAGGGTTTATTAGTTGGTATATCCATGTGCTTATTTAATGATTATTTGTTATGTTGTAAATAATTAACTCTTGTAAATAGTTTGAGAATTGTCTGCGAGGGTGCTTGATTGTAAGGGGAAGCTCTCTGCTCGGGGGCACTGCAGCAGCTTCCCAGGGGGGCTGGGCAGGGCTACTGGCCACAGGGTACCCCAGGATCCCATTATTCAGGTGAGGGCACATGTAGTGTCGCACCCAGGGTTACATACGTTTTTTCATCACACTTTCCGCTCATTTTCTTCTCAATTCTATGGCACTAACAGAAAAAGGATCATTATTTTTATATCACTACCACAAAGGGCATGTCCAGATGTGCATGGACATTTGGTTCCCCAAGGACAAGTAGCGGCAGCACACCTTGCACCACTGCTACCTGCCCCCAGGGAACACCCATGCCACATGTGCTTTGGTGTGTGGCAAGTTGCCCCAGGTGGGGTAAGGGAGGCTGAGGCCAGCACTGGGCTGGCCCATGCAGACTAATCAGGGCTGCAGCCATGGTGATTCTGCCACCTGGACCCTGGCCGGCAGCTATAGTGTGGCTCTGGGAAGCCCAGCTCTGCTTTTCAGCAGCATGTGCTGGCCAAGCATGCATTGCACCAGGGTTTTTTCCACATTTTTTGACCCCTCTAACGTGTGGAAATACCCAACACAGAGCAGACTTGGGCAGTGCGCCCTTGCAGCATGGAGAACACCAAACTGTGCAGTATGAGGTGCTGCAAACATGTTTGCAGTACCACATACCACACGACCGCACTTGTCTGGACATGCCCAAAGAGTGTAGTGCCACTGTAAGAAACATGTTAATGACCAGCCCCTGAGAAAGGCACATCAGGCCATATTTTTTTAGTTATGTGCCCAAACATGTAGATAAGAATCTAATGCAGGGGTCAGCAATCCCTACTATGCGTGCTAAGCATGGCATGCGAGACCATTTTGCTTGGCACACCACTGCCAGCCATGGAGCCCAGGCTGCTCCCAGCAGGTGGCTGGGAGGCTGCAAACCTTGCTGCAAGCATCCCAGGCACCATGACTAGAAGCAGCTACCAAGAGCCTGGGCTGGCTGAAGCCAGGAGGCCACAAACAGCTGCTACTTCCCTACCCCAACCCCAACAGGTGCAGTGCTAGCACCTGATGCTTTCCCAGAGATCCGGTGCAGGAGACAGCCGACAGCCAGGGCCAAGGCAGGAAGACAGCAGCTGTTTGCAGCTGGCCCTGGTTCTGGGTAGCTGCTGATAGCCACAGAACCTGGGCTTCTCCCAGCAGGCAACTGGGAGCATGCAAGCTCTCCTGCAAGCAGCCCAGGCTCCGTGACTGGAAACAGCTACCCAGACCCTGGGCTGGCTGCAGCTGGGAGGGCGCAAAC
>NW_005842256.1:1708876-1709782 GCF_000455745.1 Alligator sinensis | reverse complement strand
CTGCCCTGGCCGTGGCCCCAGCTGCCTCCCAGCCCCAGACCTGGCCCTGGGCTCCAGGGAGGCAGCAGGTGCTGGCAATGCTCCCCACCATGCTGCCCTCCCCCACGTGCCTCTGCAGAGCAGTGTGTGGAACCCAGTGCAGCAGGATACAGCAGGGAGGTATACAAAAACCTCCTGCTGCTCCAAGCTCCCCACTGCCGCTGCCTATTACTGCAAGCTCCACACTGCCCTGGTCCCACTTCTGCTGTGTGCATGGGGGCAGCACAGGCAGCAGCACAGGGCTGTACCCCTTGCTGCTGCTGCTGGGTTAAACACACTGCTCTGCATAGGTGGTGGGGGAGGGTAGGATGAGCCCACAGCGTGCACCTGCCCAGCCCCTGCACCTGGCCCTCATACAGATCTGGGGGGTGCAGGTCCCCCCTACCTCCCAGGAGTGCACGCTGCCTCCGGGAGCTGGCCCCACCCCCCATCTGAGCCCACAGCAGACAGCACACAGTAGCACTGAAGGAGCTGGCTCCTGCTCCTGCTGCAGCAGCCACTGCCTTCTGTTGGGGGCAGGGAGCTGTGGACCTGGGTCCCTGGCCCCATATCCCTGGCAGCTGGGGGCCTCCTCTGGCAGGGCTGGGGGGCAGGGGCTTTGGGTGGGGGCAAGGGGCATGAGCAGGGCTGGGGGGCTGTTGTGAGGGGACCTGCACAAAGCAAATACGCAAGAGCAAAGGTATTATCAGAAGTTTTATTTATTGTCACCAGGTTCACAATTTTTTGAAAATGTGGTATTTACTGTTTTAAAAAAAGCAACATTTATTTATTAACTATACTAATATGCAGTGCATCTGACCATGTACACCCTGCCCTCGTCTTGTTTTTCTGGCATGCTGGCACTTCAGCACCTTCCAAGGTAGACAC
>NW_005842256.1:1703226-1708866 GCF_000455745.1 Alligator sinensis | reverse complement strand
CCTGCCAAAAAACATTGCCTACCCCTGATCTAATAGATCTTCAAAAACAGGTAGGCATATAACCATGAGTGGCAGGCACCTAAATTGTTTTGAAAATCCCGCTAGGTATGTCACTGCACATTTAGGTATCTAAAGATCTTTAGAAATTTGGCCCATGGACTATAAGGCCATAACTCTATTGGTATCTCCATTCAGGTGTTACGTCACTGTGCAGTGGAGTATACAAATGTTACTGCCTTTGTAATTAGCCATTAAGCTATATAGCTAATGCTCAGACAACCCTGTGAATGACTGTTTCTAATGATATTGCCATTATTCCACCCGCATTTCAACTTGTATGTTTTCTTTTAAGATTATTTATGTGTCCCTTAAAGAAAGGCCTCAAAACCCTTATTTGCCATTGCAAGACAGTTGCATTAACTTTATCTAATGGGACATTTTAGCTATTGAACATGGAACAATTCCAGTTTAATTATACTTCAGAAAGTTAGACATTAATTATAGTAACAAGCTTAAGAGAATTAAATAAAACTAATTACCAGACTGCTTCATTGCTTCAGTCAGAAATGGCAACTACTGAAGGTAACTAAAACACATGAAATATCCATATATATTGAAATATGCTTTTCTTGAAAATTTTGCAAAAATATTTGCCAGGAACAAGAGCTAACAGAAGAAGCCATCCACACACAAATCTAGTCAGAAATGATCCACATTTCTTATCCTTATTTTTTTTCTGTGTTAAATTTGATGGTTTTTGACAATAGGTATTTTCATTAAAATATTTTCTGCTGTCTCGAAGTGTCCACGGGGACAAATGGAGGCCTGGTCCTCCAGTGCAATGCTCTGTCTAAAAGCCAGGGGTCTCTAGTGCTCTGTTTATGCCCCTGCTTTTCTAGCACACCACACGGCATGCTGGGAGCAATCATAAATGCAGCAATACTCACATGGCGGAGGCCAGGGTCTCAGCACCCCAATAAGAAGGCCACCACTGGGGAGATTACTCTCCCCAGGATTTGGAGCTGGGGGAGAAGGGCCCAAATAGGGATATAGGGAGTGATGGAACTGAGGACCACCCTGGTCCCAGCTCTTCTAGGGGCTCAAGGGGGACATACTCACCTTCTACCATGAGCCCCCTCTCCACCGCCTTTTGTGCAGTAGCCTCCAAGGCAAGAAAAAAGACCCCCTTGCCGTGAAATCAGGAGGCTGCCATGATCTTGGGGGTCCCCACTACCCAAGCCAGGGCCTGCACCCAGGTTTCAAAGTGCAGGTTCTCCTGCATGGGTAGTTGGCACTTCATCCCATGCCTGCAGGTGAGGGACAGGAAGGGGGCCCTGCCACCCAAGATCGAAGGGCCAGGAGCAGAGGGTCCAGGCCCCACAGATTTGGGTCAACCCGCAACTGCCTGTGCATAGCTGTGGTTCCCCCACTGGGGGGCCACATTGGTGGGGCCAGAGCTAGGGCCAGGGACAGACTGAGTGGCTGTGGTGGGTGGTGTAGTGCACCTGATCCCCTTGGCCCTGGTGGTCTAGGCTTGAGGGTGGGGCCTTTGCCCTTCCCACCCCCAGCTGTGGAGGAGGCTGAAGAGGAGCCCTTCCCACTGCCCTTTCCCTTGGTCCCTTGATGGGAGAAGGGGCTTGGGAACCCCTCTGGGAGAGGCCTGGCCAGAGTAGACCCCCTGGCCCTGTTGGCTTCCTGCCAGAATCCCACATGCCCCTGCAGCAGAGGTTGCAAGCTTCTCTACCCCCAGAGGAGGGTGGTTGGACTCTGCCTCTGAGGTGGTGGCTGCAGAGGTATGCATCCCCTTGGGGGCTTGGCTGGGATCTGCCCCCATAGTGGGGGCTGCAGAAAGTTCTGTGGGGGCATCTGCCTCCCCAGAAGGTTCCTGCCCTGCCGTTGTTTCACACGAGGATGGGAAAGACAATAAAGAAAGCCAAAATATCCAGTGGTGAATCTAATAGGGGCATCGTGGAGGGGGTGGTAAAGGGGGGGGGCAGGGAGGAAGGGAGCTGAAGCTCACTGAGCTACAGCCCCACAGGAAAAAAAATGGGAGGGCTATGCTTGGGGAATGTGGGGGAGGGGGGACACACACACAAGGGTTAGGGAGACTCAAGCTGGCTTACTCAGCCACACAACAAACACCAGGGCAGGGGGAGTGCATCATGGGATTTACCACACAAGGGCAAAAACACGCAGGGAAGGCTACTGAGGCAGATGTAAAAGATGGCTGGAATGGTCAAGGGGCTTTGTTTGTTAAAGATCAGTCCAGGAGCCCCTCGGGACTCCAGCCAGGCACTCATCAACAGAGCAAAAGGCAGGAAAAACAAAGCAGGATCAGATGCATTGAGGCAGCTGTGGAGGAGGGCAGGAACAATCAGTCAATTAGGGAGTAATCCAGTGCAGGTGTAGTGTCAGGTGGTGCAGCAGGAAATCTCCCTCTCTCTTGAGAAGGGGCAGCAGCAGAAAAGGGGGCGGCAGCAACAGCAGCAGTGGTGGTAGTAGCCGTCCACTTCAGCCACTTAAGGTGTGCTGCAGGTGAAAATGGAGGTGAAGGCAGGGGGTGGCCTGCCAAGGCACCTGGGGCAGGCAAGGCACCTTTAGGCTCTGACAGTGTTGTTGTGGGAGGGCCCCACCAGCAGTGCAGGCTCCCTTCCCTGACTATCCCCTGACCGCAGCTTGTTGATGGGCTGGGCAGCAGGCCAGAACAGGGGTGCAGAAGCTGGGGTACAGTGCAGTGTGGTGGGCCCTTCCCTAAGGGGGCAGCAGCATGCAGCAGAGGACTCCCCTCGTGGGGAGGAGGAGAAGCAACAGCAGCAGCAGCAGCCCAAGGCAGGAAGGGGTGTGGCCAACTTACCCCCAAAGGCTACGAGAACAAGCCAGCAGTAGCCAGAGGCAGGAAGGGGCCTGGCTATCTTTGCCCCAGAAACTCCTGAGACCAAGCCTGCAGCAACAGCAACAGCCTAGGACAAGAAGGGGTGTGGCCAACTTCTTCCCAGAGGCTCCTCCCCCAGAAGCTCCTTAGGGCAAGTAACCTTGGACTCCTTATCCAGACATGAGTTTATACTGCTGGGGCCAGCACAATGCAATATTTTTCAATTTTAAAAAGTGAAAACAAACCTACATTTGTAGTTGAAATATTGATTTAATATGAAAATTTGCACATTGAATCCTTCTGAAATTTCCCCAAGGAAGAATTTTGATACATGAAAACTCAAGATTTTTCCTTCTTCTCTTAAGAATCATGCTGGTTTTCCAACAAGCTTTACTACCTATTACGTATATGCTGGCAAGTCTCATTACGGAGCACTCCTGTAATGCCCACTGCACATTTTTTCTATGGGGCCTTAGAGATCTCACTGGAAAGTACAGAAAATAGAACCCAAGAATATGAGTGCTATAAAGAGACAACACAGTGGGTCCTACTAATTCACTACTAAGGGTACAACTCTCCCAGTAGGAGGAGGAGCTGTTACCAGAGACAGAGCCAAATAAACAACTACAGTAGACTTGTGTGGCCCTCTGTTTCATCACCTAGTAATTTATGAACCCATACACATCTGTTCAATGAACCTGGACACAACTATATTACCTCTGTACGAAGTCTTAGAGTGCTACAGGAAGGCTTAACAGACCTGTGAGATCTCCAAGGCCCCATAGAAAAAATGTGCACTGGGCATTACAGGAGTGCTCTGTAATGAGACTTGCCAACATATACATAATAGGTAGTAAAGCTTGTTGGAAAGGTGATGACATGTCCTCTATACTTTAGTGCACAGCTGAGTACATGCCAGTAAGGAATCAGTTGAGATGGTTGAAGTGATGGTTAGGAGAAGTGCCAGTATAATTGGGCAATGTTACACACTAGATGATTTGGAGAGTCTCCAAACAGGATGTATTCTGGGATCTTGTGCATTTTCCAAATTATCAGTAAACAGAAGTGAGCATGTAACTCCAAGCCACTGATGTCTTCTACAATAATTTTATTAGTCCATCAATTGCTAAGATAGGAGGAAGCAAATGATTAGCTATGCAAATTGAACATGATGGGCAGATGATAGGGTTCCTGACAGAAAGCAATGAGTATTCCATCACTTCACAGCCATTTGGGGGCCTATGCAATAGCCACAATGGGAAACAGAAAGAAAAGATTGATCTAGTCATTAGAAGGGATTAAAAGGTTGCCAGCATCTTTCATCCCTTGGTTGATGATTTTGAATAAGCATACACTGGTGCCCAAACCTGGGACCTGATGTTGGAAGAATGTGCTGTCACAACAGGGAGGTGCTGTGAGAGGGAGGACACTCACTGTAGATCAGAACAATTGAAAAACTCCAGGTTACAGAAGGTAATTCTAATTTCTTTATTAATTCAATCTGCTTTACTCCAGTTTGGCCAATGCCATTATAATGAGAAAGGAGGCCCACTTCCACTCCCCGCCCTCACCTCTTTCAGGGAGAAGGAATAGGTAATAATCCTACCTGTGTAAAAAACTGAACATGATTGGCAGCACCAAGTCCCCCTGTTAATCACACGAGACTAGAGGGGATCCTGGCTGCACCCATGAAGATTTTTGGAAACAGGGATAGGACCTTGTTGAGTTCACTTTTAATCTGAAAGATTAAATTCACAGAAATTAGCATTATTATACTCATTCCTCCTCATACTAAAGCAGAGTACAGCACAAAAGGATATTTCTGGAAGATAATCAAACCATACGCCAGACAAGAAAGCTGATATTTTTAACAGTTTATTTGCCTCTGTTTTCTTGAACAGGGACCGGGATATCCCACCTACCAGATGTAGGGACAATCTTGGGGATAGCTCTGTCAGGCCTTCAGTCAGCGCAGATGTAGTTAGGGATCTTCTGGAAGGGCTAGACATTTTTAAATCTGCAGGTCCAGATGCCCTCCACCCAAGGGTGTTGAGAGAGATGCCAGAGATCATCGTGGAGCCTTTGGCCCGGCTGTATGAGCATTCATGGTCATCTGGCCAGGTGCCGGGGGATTGGAAACTGGCTAATGTGGTTCCAATTTTCAAGAAAGGGAGGAAGGAGGACCCAAGTACCTATAGGCCTGTAAGCCTCACCTCGGTGCTCGGGAAGATCTTGAAGAGAATCATCAAGGAGCACATCTGTGGGGGGCCTGCAGGGGAGATCATGCTCAGGGGCAACCAGCATGGGTTCACCAAAGGCAGGTCCTGCCTCACCAACCTGATTGCCTTTTATGACAAAGTAACTAAATCCTTGGATGATGGTGTCGCTGTGGATGTAGTCTTTCTAGACTTTAAGAAGGCCTTTGACACTGTCTCTCACCCCATCCTCATCAATAAATTAAGCAACTGTGGCATTGATGCCTGCAGTTGGATGGCTAAAAAATTGGCTGGTGGGGCATACCCAGAGAGTAGTGGTGGACAGGTTGTACTTAAACTGGCGAGATGTGAGCAGTGGGATACCCCAGGGCTTGGTCCTTGGGCCCGCACTGTTTAATATCTTCATCAGCAACTTGGACAAGGGGGTGGAAAGCACGCTGTCCAAGTTTGCTGATAACACTAAGATGTGGGGCAAGGTGGACACACTTGAAGGGAGAAAGAGGCTGCAACTAGATTTAGACAGACTACAAAAGTGGGCAGATGAGAATAGGA
>NW_005842256.1:1618181-1702682 GCF_000455745.1 Alligator sinensis | reverse complement strand
CGGGGGTCTTGTGAACCCAGCATTCATCCCTGCCTGTGGCAGGGGGTCAGGCTAGATGAGCTGTTCAGGTCCCTCCTGACCCTAGCTACTATGAACTACTATGAAACTATGTTGCCACCTCTTGGTGGGAATGAACCAACAGAAGCACATAAGGGTACTTGCTTACTCTGAACACTCCCTCAGAGCCAGACACCGCTGTGCATCAAGACCGGGGTTTCCAACCTGAACTGAATAGTCAGTCTCCCTGACTGGGGCAGCAGCAGATTCATATCCCCTTTGAGCTGGGAGTGGTAGGAGACCTGCAACCTTCAAACGTGGTTCATTAGCATCTGAAGAAGTAAGGTCAGACCCACAATAAGTGTACACATTTCTGTTTTGCTTAATCTTAAAGGCGCATCTCTACTCTGCCTTCTTCTTGACTTTAGACTAACATAGCTATCTAGCTCTCTCTTCAAAAGTGGAGTATGTTGATGAGGGACATCAGTATCTTCCAGCTAGTACAAGTGGGTGACTCTTTATCCTTAAGGGGCTATTGGAAATATAATCTGAGGGCCTGCCATCCAAGATCAAGATAACTGGATGGTTTCTTAATGAGAAGGAAGACAACCCAGTTTCTATTCCTACTCCCAATATAACAGTATAGGGGGAGCAAAGATAGAAGCCAGTTGGTGACCTGAGCTTTCACACTAGAAGCCTCAACTGAAGCTCAGGCTACATTATAGTTCTCATAAGACTTGGATGGAGGGTGCCCTCACCCTACTATTGTACAGACTGGTGTTAAAACATTTACCTAGAAAGTAGAAGCTAGAGATTTGATAAACCTCTGGCTGAGAAGAGCACTAGACCCTAGGTTTTCTACTCTCTGGATGAGTTCTCTAACCACTTGGCTATTATTTGAAAGATGACTACTAGCATTTCCTGCTGTGTTTTTAATAGAGACAGCCATGGCTTATGTGGTTTCTGCTGAACTCAGTGCCCTTAGTGCATTAGGTGTTCTTAGCACATACCTACTGGGAACAAGCTCCCAGCCCCCACTCCATAATCACAATTTGATTAGGAAGTAGGGGCTGGAAGCTGCCTGCTGCTGGGACAGAGGGACATTGTCCCCACCCAGCATGCAGGGTGGAGGCTGGGGAGATTGTTCTCTGCTCAGCTCCATGAGCATGGAGCTGGGGAGAGCACACCCACTGAGCACCTAACTACTCAAGGCAGGGTACTTCCCTTTATGCAAGAAAATGCATGAAATTATCGTTAAGGAAGGGAAGAAGGAGGATCCAGATAATTACAGACTTGGTTGTCTGACCTAGTCATTGGAGCCCAGTTTTCTTCCTGCCCAGGCAGGGGGTCATACCTGAAGATCTACAAGGTCCCTTCCAACCCTACGTCTATGATTCTATGACCTTGAGAAGGAGGCCAGACAAGAAAACCGCTTGAGGTCCCTTTCAATGTTACTTTCCTATGATCCTATGAATGTCTATGTTCAAGTGCCTAGAGATTTTTCAGTGGCAAACTGTAGTCACCAAATGGATTTTGGCACCTCAGGGGTTTTGTGCGAGTGGGCACTTGCTTGATTGATATTGGATTTAAGCACCTAAATTCTACTTAAACCTATTTTAGTCACCTAAAGTGCCAATCTGGATCTTGTCCCAGATGCCTAAAAGGAAAACACTGTGGTATCTGCCTTTTAGCCACTGAAACCCTTTTCAGGTTGTGGTCCTAATTGCTTCCCTGGAATCAGGTGGGGAGTCTGTGCCAGCAGCAAGGAGGGGACCTCCACATCCTGAATCCCACTCCAGTGACTTGGTCATGGAACTATCCTCTCAGACATCATTGCCATAAGCATTCTGTGGAAACCAATACATCACAACACCATATTCACAGATGTAATGGATGTCCCTATAATTTAATATAACGCAGTTCAGCCTCTGCCTCATTAATTTTTATGTGACTCCTGGTAACATTAGTAGCTGAAAAGAGCTAAGTTGCTATCTGTCTCCAGCATGAGACACTGATAAAGTTCCTGTAAGATGTTCATTTTTGCATTTCCTGACAGCTGCATGTCTGGCATCAGAACCTTTACCTAGTTAACAAGAACCATTCCTTAGTCGGATATTTAATTTAGTTAGCATTTATTTACTTTTTTTCCAATGGCTACAGGAACCTATTAATGGGACAGTAATATAACTAGGTTTCTATGTTATTCATAACACCTCAGTTCCTACAGGATGGAAACAGAATAATAACTACTATTTTAGCTCCATAAGTAACTTCTGAGGTATCAAAAAATCCTGTGAAAACCTTAAATATAAATGCCACAACACCTCAGTGTGGATCTCTGGCCTCAGCAGCAGACACCAAAGGTGCATTCCCACAAGTGGGAATGTGCATTTCCCAGGACTAATAGCAGCAGCACATATTTGTGCCACTGCTGCTTGTCTCTGGGCATGCCCCTGCACATATGCTCTGGCATGTGGCAAATTGCCCCAGGTAGAGTAGGGGAGGCTGGGTCCAGCACCTGTGCTGGTCCCAGAAGCCTTACCTGGGGTCCTGGAGGCCTCCCAGGGCAGCAGTGACAGTGATCTGGGTGCACAGAGCCTGGCCAGCAGTCAGAGTGTGGTTCTGGCTGGCCAACTTCCAGTTTTGGGCAGCACACATTGCAGCCATCTGCACTGCCCTGCTTTTTTCTGCTGCAGGTTTTTTTAATACTGGGGTTTCCCAGCATCTAATTTTGCCATTGCACTGCAAATATAAAGCATGGTGAACAGATTCATGAGTACCACATGCATTTCACAGCACCTCAAAAGGCTTTGAGGTTCTGCAAACCACAAGTTCCACATGGGCTGCCCAGTGCATCCCCCTGCCACTCTTACAGCCCCACCCCCAGCTGCACTGCCATGTGGGCAGCTTTCCACCATGCCCCCAAGCAAGGGCAGCCTAGCTTCCCACCTGTGGCTGGAAGAGGGGCCTGCAGGTCACACATTAACCCTTCAGGGGTGTGACACGGAGCAGCTAACTCCTGTTACTTTAGGAGGGGAAAGAGACAGTTGAATGGAAAAAGCTGGCTAAAGAGAAGAATTACAAGTTCTGGGCTTAGGGTGGCCATTGAGGTACTTCAAAAATAGAGGACAGTTGCATTTAGTGCAACTGTCCCCACCGCCATGAATGTTGTATGCTTCCCAAGGCTGGGGGGCACAGCAAGCTCCCGCAGGCAGCGACGGTGTCAGCAGTGGGGGCATGGTGGAGACAAGCTCCCACTGGCAGCCGTGGAGGTGTCAACAGTGGGGTGGGCTAAGTAGAGAGCTCCCACAGGTGGCCCACAGGTGGCCCATGCAGGGGCGGGGGTGGTGAAAAATAGAGGACATAAAGGCATCCGGTTTCATATCAATGGAGGACAGAAGACAGAGGACCAGAAAACCAGACTGTCCTCAATAAAACCAGATGAATGGCCACCCTATCTGGGCTCCAGGTCATGAGGTAAAAGGCACCTGCAGCAGCACTAAGAATGCTGCTATTCACTAGGCAAGGGAATAACTTCTGCTACCTATAGCAGGACCCAACAGCAGAGCTAGAATCTGCAAGGCTGTGAAGAGGCTGCTTGATGAGAAGCAGCTGGCCACAGGGCTGTGCACCTATATACAGGGAGGCAAGTGGAAGAGAAGCAAGCCTAGATTGATTAATGGGAACCCTGAGGGCCTGACTCTTTTAACTAAGAAACAGATGACCAGAAGGGAGTAGAGTTTACAGGTATAAAGGCTTGAACTCAGGGTTAAAGGCATATTCTGTTCTTGAGTACTGTAGGAAGAAGAATTTCGTGGAGAGATGGATGAGCTTGGGATACACAAGGAGACCAGTATGTTAAGGTCCTAGTAGAATCCAGTTGGTAGGGAGGAGGGAAGATCCTCCATGTGGTGAGTGTACCCAGATGGGATAGTTATTTTGCTTAAGTGTTTATTTTGACTGTTTTGGAGCATAAGATTTGGGAGTGCCTAAGGGAGAGGAAGAGGCTATAGTGGAGATGCTATAGTTTTGGAGCCATGGACTGAGAGGTCTGACGCTATAAGTTGTGGACTTAAGGTCTGATGGGCTGAAGCTGCGGAGGCTGAAGCAAGGCAAGAGTAAGAACTATGAGGCATGGATGTGGCTGGGCATGGCCTGGGACCCAGAGCTAATAGGGTGGAAGAGACCAGAGAAGCATGTAGGTGTGTTCCTTTGAATTCCCCATTTATCAAATCAAGAGTAAGACCATATAAAGGGGGTTAAGGCAAAATGCTGCATTTATTTATTACATGAATTAGACATAGAGGTTCAGACACACCACTCATACAGACACACACAAATCATCATATACATCATTACACACAGACATACACAAACACAAAACAACCATTCCATTCAGATATTATAGTTACCAGCAGCAGTTTCTCAATAGGGGCACTGGGTGGCCAGTCCAGGCCTATTGACAGAAGATGGAGATAGCAGCTCAAGCGGGGTGAACAGACGCATTTGTGCTCTGAAGAAAGCAGCAGTTGAGAGAGACTTACCTAACCTGGTATTTTCCAGAGTCCTCTTTTAGGGGGATTGGCATACTTTGTTTTGCAATCTGGGGTTTTTCCATACCCAGTTTCTGTTTTTGCAGTTGTTTCTCATCCATCTTCTTCTTAGCTCAGCCCAAGGTCAGTTTGGTTGTAAAAGTTGGTATCTCAGCCTTGAAGTGTCTTTGCTGCCCATCTGGCAGGATGTATGCATTCTTCCTCTTCGTTATCTCCTTTGTGCCCTAAGCCTCAAAGGGATTCTTCAGCTATCTATTAATTCTATTACTGACTGGTAACTTACACATTTGGTGCCTTGTTGCTTACAAACACAGTTAAATATTCTTTTCCTCTTTCTATGACATTCTCTCACCATTCACCCTTTCACATACACTCATTCATAAAAGGGCATACAGAGTTCATTCACTAATGTCAACCAAAAGAATATAAAATAGAGTTTTCAAGTTACTTACAGGACAAGACTAACATGGTTACATTTCACTACAATCACACTCTATGTTAACATCAGCTACATTAGTTCAGTTCATGCTACAGCTGAGGCTGGTTAGAGGGGAAGACCCTAGACCAGGGGCAGGAAAAGTCTGCCCAGGAACCCCTGCCCACATAGCTGGTTTCTATGGAGACCCCAGCAGCAGTCCTGCTGTGATAGCAGAGCCAGGGTTCCCGTGGAACAGGGAGATGCTCTGGGATTTTGCAGCAGTGACAGCATGATCCAGAGCCAGGGCTAAGTTGCAATCTGAAGTCTGCACATCCTGGGCAGGGACATGCAGGCAGCAGATCATGGCTCTTCCCTGCCTCTGAACCATGCTGTCACCACTACAAGGAGCCAGGGCAGAGCTGCATTCTGCTGCCTGTACATCCCTGCCCAGAGCATGCAGGTCACAGATTGTGGCTGTGCCCTGGCTCCGGATCATGCTGTCACCATTGCAAGATCCCAGCCTGGGCCTGGAACAGCTCTCTGCCCTGCAAGTACTGCTGGGGCCAGTCTCCATGGAAACCAGCTCTAGCCACGCAGGCAGGGGCTGCTGGAAAATTTTTGTCTGGCTGCCAGCTGGATCTGCCATTTTGCCCACCCCTGCCCCAGACTCACTCTGAGATTCTAAGGGCAGTCTCACAAATATACACGTTATCAAAAAGCATGGCAGGCAACAGTGGAGCTGTAGGTTTAGGAGACCAGAGTGACTGGGCAGAATTAATTTTGTTAGATAGCCCTGGGTTCATCTAGATGAGCTTGAAGCATACAGAACTTTAGCTTTTTCCACTACGAGCTAAATGTGTATGTCAGCATACATGCCAGGGGCAGGTAAAATACAGCCTATAGGCCATATCTGACCCCCCAGGCAATTCCATCCAGTCCACAGAGCCCCTCTGTAAACTCTCTGTAAGCCCTGGCCCTGGGCTGCCCCTCTGAAAGCAGGTGCCTCTATGCAGCACAAGTGGTTCTGGATGCTAAACAACCACCCGCCAACCTCAGCCTGGCCTGACCCAGACCAGCACTGAGCCAGGGGCACTGGAGACAAGAACCCTTTGCCTGGAAGAGCTTGTGCCTGACCACCCTCTGGCTGTTCCCAGCCTCCCTCCCTGGGAGAGTGGAAATTCAGGTAAAGGCCCCAGGTTTGGGGGCCAGGGCTCCCACTGAGGGAAAGGAGAAGGGAGCACAGGCAGATGAGTAGTATCTGGCTGGTCTGG
The DNA here is from genome assembly GCF_000455745.1 of Alligator sinensis. Classification (NCBI taxonomy): domain Eukaryota; kingdom Metazoa; phylum Chordata; order Crocodylia; family Alligatoridae; genus Alligator; species Alligator sinensis. The sequence goes on along the minus strand of NW_005842256.1, from coordinate 1,696,443 downwards.
CCCCACACATTGCTGGAGCTGCATGCTATGGTGCTGGGTAGGGCTGGCCCTGCGCACTGCTACCTTGGGCAGTCAGGGACTGGGTGGGAGTGCAGGAGCCACATGCTATGGGGCTGGGTGGGACTGGCTCCGTATGCTGCCACTGCATGCAACTGGGGACTCAGGTGGGAGCATGGGGAGCTGTGTGTTATGGGGCCAGGTGGGGCTGGCCCTTCCTGCTGCCACTATGTGTGGCTAGGGACCTGGGCAAGAGCGCTATTTGGCTGGGTGGGACTGGCCCCACACAATGACACCTTGTGTAGCCAGGGACTAGCTGGGGGGGTTGTTTGTTGTTTGTTTGGAGGAGGGTTGTGTATGATTTGCTTTTTTTTGGTTTCAAGATGGCAGCCCCTCCCAAAAGCAGTACTTCTGGGGCAATGGGAGAGACTTCCAGTGGCAAAGGTCAGGGGTTAGGGGTGGGACTTCTGGTCCCAAGATGGCTACCAGGGTGGAGCACCTGTCAAGGTGTGGGGCTACCCTTATGGCCCTTGGCAGCTTACCAAAATTTGTTAAGCAGTCCTCCAGCAGAAATAATTGCCCACCTCTGTTCTGTGCAATACATTGTTTTAATCTTCATTCTGGAAGTCTTGACTTCACCACCCTGAAAGCTGCTTCCCTTATCTTACTTTGGCCATTGTGAATCTAGCAGGCTGCCTTCGACATGCATCACCTAAACCAGGTGTAGGCAAATTACAGCCCACAGGCCATATCTGGCCCACCACGAAACTATCTGGTCCATGGGTACCCACCAACTAATTATACCCCACCCAGCCCTTCCACCACATGCGGGTGGGAGATAGGCACCCACATATATACCTTACTGCACTTTGATCCTACCTTCACAGGTGGAAGGGCTCTGCCCAGCCAGCACACAGCTTCCATAGTTGCCACTGCTGCAGCTGCCAGGAGACCTGCTCAGTTTCCCCAGCATCCCGCTCACTCCGGGCACCAGGTAGGGAAGTGGTGGGGGATGGAGAAGCTGCAGCTGAGTGGGAGTGCAGAGCACGAGGCTGGGGCTGGCAGGAGTGTGGGGTCCACACCCAGGGGGGCAGTAGAAGCAGAGAGCTCACGTGTGAGGGAGGGTGGGGGATGGGCCCCCTCCATAAACTCTCCCTGGCAATGCTGTACAACCCCTACACAATGCTGCACAACCCAACCACAGCCCTGCCCAGCAGCAGGCAGGGGCACTTGGGGCACTCATGTCAGGAGCAGGCTCCCCCCAAATACACTGCCACCTAGCAGCGTGTGGCTCCAGCCAGCACTCCACATGGTGGCCTCTATTGTGTGGGGCTGCCCACATTGCATGGGCAGTTCCCGAACTTGCACACCACCGGGGGGAGCCCCATATAATGGAGCTGGCTGCTTTCACTGCTCCCTCCCTTGCAGGTCCCAATACTTCACCAGAAATGGAGAAGGGCCGCAACCCCTGCTTCCCCACAGAGTCCTGGAACCTGCACAGCAGGGAGCAGTGAAGGCAGCCAGCTCCATAATGCGGGGCTTCCCCCAGTGGTACACAAATGCAGGAGCTGCATGTGCACCATGGGGAGTTCCCTGCAATATAGGCGGCTGGCCTGGTTGTGTGTTTCACACCCATGTGCTGCACTAGCCAGAGGCACACGCTACCAGCAACAGCACCCGCACCAGGCATGAGCTCCCTGAGCACTCCCATCTACTGCTTCTGCTGCAGTCACCGGCAGGGGCTGTGCATCAAGGGTGGGAGTGTATAGTGGGGGGGGGTCACCCAAGGCCCCCAAAATTCCCTCATACCCAACAGACCCACATCCTGCCCCCACAACCCCTCACATTTATACACACACCCCTGCAACTTATCATATTGTCCCCCACACACACAGCCACATGCCTTCAACCCCCACCTCCCCATCATACACATACCCTCCCCCCCAACCACACCCCACACACGATATAAAAAAAGATTTTATTTTTTATTTATTATGCAATCATCTCTATATATACTATGCAAGCACAAATCATGACAAAAATATTTTTTGTAATAAAATTAAAATATGTTATAGTAGGTGCTTGACTTTTAGTATATGATTTGGTTTTTTTTCTGGTTCCACAATAGCAGCCCTCCCCTCCCTGAAGGGATATTTCCCTGGGGGGCAAGAATTAGGATTTCTAGTGGTAAAGATCAAGGGTTAGGGGAAAGAATTCTGGTCCCAAGATGGTGACCAGGGGGCAGAGCACCTCTCAAGGGGTGGGGCTACCCTAGTGGCCCTACACTAAAAAAGGCCTTAACTGCCGAATCCTTATCTGAGTTCTCCCCAAGCCCAGGCAAAGACCACCCATCAGAGACTTGGATCACAAAAAGCAGTAGGAACATGCCTCATTGAGAGGGCTGATGGTTCACTGGTTAGGGTGCTGGCCTGCAACTTCAGTGTGCCTATGAGCAAGTCATTGAGCTTCATATCTATAAAAGGACCATGAAAGAAATGCAGGCAACTAAGCCCAAGACTGCATTCCTCAAAATGCCTACCTAACCCTAAAGGTGCCTAAAGTGTTGCTAGTGCCCGAAGTCCTACTTTCATACACCTCTGGATCTATTTATAGCTTGTCAGGATTGATTTGTTTGGTTCCCACCCCATGACTAAGCCTGGTCAGGATTCACAAAAGTGAATGAACATAACTCTGAAACCCCAGGATTAGAACATTCAGCTCGGCTGAGAGGGACACGCAGGGTTTGGGCTGTTCTACAACTTTTTTCACACAAAAGAGTCACTGGCTAAAGTATGTATAAACAGTCCATGAAGCAGGGACACTTCTACCCCCTCCTAGTGTAAGTGTCCCAGTCACTGGAGTACAGAGTCATACTCACTTGCTTCTCTCTTCTGTGGCCTAATGTATTTTAAGTTTTGCTACTTGTTTGCTTTAAATGTAAAACAGCAGCTGTGGAAGTAGTGCAGAATGCCCCTGCCACACAGAATAGCCCCTATCCTGGTAGTTAGGATACTACCCAGACAGAGGGCAAATGTTAGTTTGGATAGCCTCAGAAACAAGGAGTTGAACCCAAGTCTCCCACACAAGGGCTGACTGCTCTAGCTGCTATCAGAGTTAATGCATTATAGGAATTAGCCACTGCATTGTATAAATCCCTCAGAGCAGTAGCATAGGGACACAACCAGGAGCCTGGGGCATGGGGACAACAGAAACTTCTGTTCACTGCACCTACACAGCTGCCAGCAGCAGCTGCTCCCCCTTCCCAAGTCTGTGCCTGGGGTAGTTGCCTCATTTGCCCCACTCGAATCACACTGCTGCCTCAGAAAGCTGCTATAAATGAAAGGAGAAGTTCTTTTCCCAGTTTTTGACAGATATAACATTGAAGCTTCCCTTCAGAGATGAATTTAGGGCTGCAAATCCTTAGTGAAAGGAGATGCCTCAACCAGGCAAGAGGAGAGGCTTAAGGCACATGCCTGTCATCAGTATTTGTCTATTCTTCAGATCTAGACATCTCTGCCCAGTGTGCTGGCTGTTCCGTATCCATCTCTAAGGCTCCAACTCTCCTCATGCACTTTCTAAGCTACTGGGGCTCCTTGCTTAGGGCTGTGGACTCTGTTTTGGCAGCCAGGCACCTAAGCGTTAGACACTGTGATTAGAGCTGTCTTTTCAAATTGATTGGCCCAGAAGGGAAATAAAATACAGGCCTCCTTTAACATGGGACCTATTTTTTCCATAAAAATCACTGTTCAATGACTGAACAGCATACAATCATGATATTACATAATCAAGAGGCAACTTAAACCACTAAGGCCAGGTATGGAAGTTACACTTATTGGGTGATAAGCGCTCAGAAAGCCCTCTGCAGCCATAATCAAACAGACAGTCAGCGCACGTAGAATGCTGTAAAAATGGTGGAGCCCACTCTAAGATAACGCTGGATGGATATGGTATCAGACTTCAGTGCTGTATGTTAGAGCACTGTAACAAAAATCTGTACCAGATCCCATTGTGACTCATGGTAGGTTGTATTCTGCCAACATCCTGTGGAGCATTGTGGCACTCTGGCCACCCCACCTTGCAGGGCACCAGTCTAGCCTAGGCTTCCAGCCCTGGGTGAGTGAAACAGTCTGCACAGGCTACTCAACAGAGGTCCCTTGGTATCTCCCTTGTCTGTAGACTCTGCATTTGTGCACGGGAGGCCCAGTGGTGGAGCCTGAGATACTGGATCTGGGATGATCACCCAGACACCTGCAAAGTACTGGAGAAGTGTGCATAGACAGTGCTGGCAACATGAGAACAAAGGAGACCATTGCTATGGGGAATTTAAATGGACAGGTTGGCAACTGCTTGCATCTGTGGTGTCGCAGCAGTTGAACAAGCCACCCAGGCCCAGGGATGCACTGCAAAGGTCCAAGAACAAGCTGCTCTGTTAGTGAGGTTGCACATGCCACTATGGAGCTGAAAGAGCACAGTGCTGGGATAAGGAGTTTATGAACAGGGTCAGTGAACCTGACCCTGTTCATAAATAGCTGGACTTGAGATCCAGCTATTACACCCCTGAGTGGCATCAGCACCACCTCCCATGGGGAAAGTGTTGCCCTCCCAGGCTGGAGTGGTGTGGCAGGCTGCCACCCACCCCACACCTCCAGCATGGAGAGTTCCACTCTAGGGACTCATCCCTGGGGTGGCATGCCAGGAAGTCCCATGGGAGGGGGCCCTGGATGGCAGCTGTGGGGGAATGCTCCAGACTGCACATTGATTGGAAGATGCTGAGGGCAGGGGAGCCCTGGAACACAAGATATTGTGCATGGGAGCCACTGACTCATGTTCCATGGAGCCAGGAAGGTATCTGGCAGGCCCACTCTGGGTAGCAGCATGAGGGGAGGGGAGGGGACGGGAGCAGGGCCAGGCTGCCCAAGAACTGGTGCCAGGGCTGGCATTGACTCAACCCACCTTCCACAGCTAAGTCAATACCCCCAGCCACTGGCTGTCACTTGCATAGGTGCAGGGCCCCAAAGGTTCCAGGGAAGTCCCAAAAGGAGACAGGAGCCCTCAGAATGAGCTGGGGGTTGGGGAAGCAGACCATAAGCCCACCAGGCCACTGCAGGCCCAGCCCCCACTCCAGGGGAACATCAAAGCCTCTGAAAGGATGAGCAGCAACCTGGGTTCTTCTCCAAGTTCTGGAGTAGCAACGTGCTACGGGTTTTCTTTATTATGCACACAAGAACTCTGGTAGTTGCAATATTTAATTAAACTGAAGGGCAGCAGTTTTGCATGCAGCACTCTCTCTGCTGCCCCAAAGTTTTGTGTTTGTTAAAATGAGCCCCTATGGGGCTCAATGTTAACTGAGAAAAGTTTCCATGTTCTGGAGTGGGCAACGTAGCAGTTTTTGTTTAATCAACACACTAAAAGTTTGACAGCTTCAATATTTGATTAAAATGAGGCACATCTTTTCCTCAAACAGCATTCCCCACTGGGAGGGGTCAGGGAGGGAGAGGAAAAGCGGGGTGGTGTGGGTTGTGGGCAGTGGAGTCCAGGATGCAGGGGCAGAGGAACCCAGGGCCAGAGGAACCCAGGGCTGGAAACTCATGGCCCACTGCCAGGGTTGGGTCATTTAAAGCCTTCTGGACCTACGTATCCAGACAGGATTCTTGGTCCACACAGTTGAGAACCTACTCAATCAGGGCTTCATGAATCTGGACAGCTTGCTACTGTTCAGGTCCTGGGCCACCAATATCAGTGTGTGTTGGGGGCGGGGAGTATACAGGCATCTAAGACACACATACACCCACAAACGTACACATAACCCAGGCATCCAGGACTCACACACATGCATAAGCTCACACACACAGAACCCAGGCATCTGGGATACAAACACACACTTGACAGGTGCTGTGTGGGCATGCACAGGATGACCATCTGATGGCATGTGTCCATGACGAGCTGCTTCAGTATCAGGTCCAGGTGGATGGCTGTGATGTCCCTGCCAGCCATTCAGAGGTGGCTTGGCCATTTGGCTCTGTTTTAGCAGCCCAGAGAGCCTGCAGGGTACAATGGGAGGCATGTAAGAGTTTCCCCTACATACTGGGATTGAGCCATGCAGGCAGGCTCTGAGTTTCCCCACTTCTCCCCCCAACAAGGGTTAATGTGTGTTCTGCCTCCTTCTGACCTAACTATGGGCACTTAGAGTAAAGCTTGAAAGTTAGAGCTTCCACCGTGGGTTTCTTGAATGCTTAACCTAAATTTTCTTGGTTCATACATGATTATAAGTAGTTCCCCATAAGTTTCATCCTACAAAAACTGTGTTCAGCTCTTGCAACCGTTACTAGCATTGTCAGAAGAATTCTAATTGCTACAAAAACATTTGCATGTGTGTTTGACAGCTTGATTGAAACTAAGGGTTTTAGCAATTCTGGCAATGCTATATCTGTCCTCAGCAGTTCGCAAGCTAGAGGAGTTCACTGTTGGGTTCGTTGGGTAATATGCATGATGGGATAGAGAAGATATTGTTCTTGTAATGTATGTTTGTTTTTCAGCTCACAGATGATCTTGAATGAGTTCCTGCAAGTGAACTGAAAGGAAAAAAATGCTGCCACCAATTCAGAGCAAAGGTATGCATGGTTCCTTTTATCCCTGCCTCATGAGTGCTCCTGCCCATTTCCTGTTCTAGTTGCTATGCAAGCTAACAGATGTCTTCCTCCTCCCCCCCAAACCCACTTTTGATTATTGGCCTCTCAACTTACAACAAACTGTCTTTGTAAAACCTTTGTGCCTCATTCTAATTTATGTTTTCCTTGTCCTCTCTTGTCCTCATAACAATGAGAGAATGCAAAACATGTAGGGAATTTTTTTTCTTTTTTTAATTTTATTGGTTTTCCCATGTGTATCTGTCCAGAATTTAAAAGTGATTTCTCAAGTTTTGCTCTGATGTGCAGTCATATCTGAACTTGGAGGAGCACATGCACCTACATCCAGTGTGGAGCCTAGGACAGCTATCCCTTTTGCTCTGTCAAAACCATCAGTGTCACAATACCTGTGTTCTTTCATAGGCGTAGCCCTACAACTCTCTGTGTTTCAGGATGAAGTGAAATGTTACACTTAGACCATACTAAATCTGTGGAAGGTTAAGCAGTGTTAAAGTTATAATGTTCTGTGAGCAGTTGCATGCTACAAGTTAATACCATGTCTTGCCTGCACAGTCTGACTTGCCACTAAAGGGCTGGCAACCATAGGGTGTGGCTAAAGGCAGGACACCAGGGCTGTATCCCTGCTTCTGGTGGGTGGAGTGTGTGTGGGGGGTGGGGGAGAAGTGAAGGGTAAGAGACAGGGATGAATCAGCCAGATCACTGAGCTGGGAAGTGGAGAGGCATGGGGGAGTGACTTCCCTCCCCAGGCCACCTGCATTTCTGTCCTCATGTGGTGGAAGAGGTTCTGTGCTGAGGGGAGCACTCCACTGATCTCTGAGCTCCCATATGTATAATGGGATAATATCTCAGCCTTTGTACATGCAGGAGCTAGAGTGGCAAGTATAGTATAGGAGCCAAGGGGTTCAGGTGCTATGGTGATGGCAGTAGGTAAGTAAGTACCTCTTAAGCCCTCCTCTTGAAGCTGGGCATCATGAAGGATAAATGTGCATGTCCAAGAGGAGTAGGAGTCCACTGTGGCAGGGCACTGTTGATGCCTGCCACTTAAAGGGCAGAGCAAAGCAGCCAGCAGGTGCTTGATTTTGGCAGCCATTTTAGATCTCTGGCCACCTATATAAATAGAGCATTTCACTGCTGGCAGGCCAGGCAGTAACATTGCCTGGCTGCATGCAACACCCTGGAGATAAGGGCAGGAGCTGTAGGGGATGTCTTTGAGGCTCCTGGTCCTGGGCATGACCTAAAACTGCACCCAGTGGGTGGCCTGGTGGGGCTTTCAGTGGTGTGGGAGCCCCCAGGAAATGTCAGGCCAGTTACCACCCCAGTGAAAGGCGGGTAGTGTGCCTTAACCCCAGCCCTCACCTTCAGGTGGGTCATTTGTCATTGGAGGTAATTGGGGCCAGGCACAGCTGCGGCTGCCTGAGCCCTGTGGGGTGCAAGACCCTGAGGAGCGAGAGTGGGGGCCAGGCATGGCCATGGCCACCTGAGCCCACTGAGGAGGGAAGACCCATGGCCCCAGTGAGGGAAGAAAACCAGAAGGCTAGGAGCCCAGTATGTCTGAATGTATAGAGTTGCCCCAGGAGGCACCAGGGCAAACTTACACCTGGTCAGGTAATTGGCTAGCCACTACCCTGGTGAGGGTTGCAGAAGAGGCCCCAAAAATTGTATGTCTGCCACCCAAGGTATGAGCTAGCTAAAGACTGTGGCCAAAGGGAGCCCGCTCCAAGAGGGAACAAGGCGGTACAAGTTGTTGAGGCATGGAAGAGACCCTGTGGGAGGCGGTGGAGTGTGAGAGGCCCTAGTGGGAGGAGGGCGGTATGAACGTGTGTGCCTCTGAAGCCTGACAACAAGGCCTAAGCTTGGTCCGGCTGTAGGCCAGGAGTACTGTGTCATCTGGATGCCATCTTCGAGGCTTGGGCTGCGGTGTGGCGGAGGAACAGAGCCGCTGATAGTGCCCCCTGGCATCGGGGCAAAAATGGGCAACCTCCTGCCTTAATTAATATCCTAATTAATTAACAACAAGGCATGGCAGCAGGGGCAGGTGGGGGGTGTGCCCAAAGGCAGGGGAAACTTGCACTGTGGCTAGTTGGGGAGCCCCACTTTGCCACACCCACCCTAGAGGAAGGGAAGATAGATTTTTTTCTGATGAAGTGGGGGTCTTAAGTTCCAACCTCTGCTCCTAATTGCTTTTGTGAACATTGCCCTTAAAATTACCGGATAAAATAGATCACCAGCACTGGGGTAGTTTCTGTGCCACAGGGGACAAGAGTTAGGAGCCACACTGTAGGGTTTTTATGCTAATATGATGGTATGATCTCTCTCACTCTGTCCATGCCTTTCCATCTCAAATGGGCAAGGTGCTGAGACTGTCTGAAATCAAACTAGAGGGTTCTGGAAGCTGACAGCAAGTGGGAAAAATGCAAACAACAGCACTTGGGAATGTTATTAACTCTGCCAGAAACTGAAGTGACCCTTTTTGCAGAGAGCCAGGGCCAATGGAAGCTCAGGGTGACATAAGAAACAGCTGCAGCAGTTCCTTAGGTTGAGAATAAAGAAAGCTGGGTTCCTACAGGGAACATTAAACATGAGTTCTGTGTGCCAGGCTGCTGCAGCTTAGACTAGCCCTCAGGCACCAAAGCAGAAACTGGAGCAAACCAGAGGTCAGACATTTGATTTTGGAGTGCAAAGCTACACTAGCAACAGAGACAGGCATAGGTAGTGGAAGGCTAGGGCTAACAGAGCTTAACCGCCCCCCCTGCTTAACCCAATACAGGGCAGCAGGTGGGGACTCAGGGCAGCCTGGGCATGGGCTCTGGGTGGCTGCAGCGAGGGGAGAGGGGAGCCAGCATAGACTCAGACACTCACAGTCCAAGATGTGAATCACTGCCTGAAGCAGCAGCAGCAGGGCACAGAGCTCAGCACACAGCAGCAACCTGCTTCTGCCCCACACACAAATCCAGGGGGCATGTGCCCCCCCATGCCTCTCCCTGGTATGTGCAGCAGCAGGAGCCTCCCCACCATGTCCCTGAATGAGCTGCCCGGGGCTCCCATGTCCCACAACCTGCCCTGGCCCCAGGACCCCATTCACCTGAACCCTTGCCCCACTCCCTCCTTCACTGTAGGGGCCTCAATCTCCCCCCCACCCCGCCCACCACCCCTTCCTTCTCTCCCTGCTCTTTCCCCTCCAAAGACTTACCTCCTGGAGGGGGTGCATGTGTGGCGCACATATTCAGCCCCCGCATATAATATTTTCTCCCTCTGCCTATGGAGACAGGCTACACATACCTAAAAAATACTTGGCTAGATGGTGGCAAAGCTCATAGATGAAGGGTTTGCTTTAAAGAGTTAGGTTTCAGGATGATGGATACTTTCAAGATACTTTTGAGGAAGTCAGTGCAGAATGCTGGATAGCTATATGTATGGATAGCTATATGTAAACTTTCTGCCAAATGTACTCCATCAGCAGAGCAGCTGGGATAAAAATTGAGGGGTCCTTAATAAAATTATGAACTAAATCCTGTTTTGAGCACCACTCTCCTGCCTCCACCTCCCAAAATTGAAGAAATGTAAAGTTCCCCTGAGTGTTCCCCTGATTTTCCCCCTGTACAAATCCTGAGTCTTTGTATGAAATAAAAAATATTAATAAAAGCATGAATTCGATAAACACAGTAACAAGAAACTGGTTCATTGATCTGTTAGTAACAAAAAATGAATGGTTGGTGTTATACAAGATATCCACTCCTGCCTCAATTTCCCCACTTGCTGGCATGACCGTCCAGTGAACAAATACCCTTTTGGAATGTAGCAAAACCCCCAGTTTTTCATTTTTTCTTTATTTTAAAATGCATTCCCTCCCCTTCCCCAACCATTTCTGACTTTTTCTCTCCCTCTCTATTCCCTATAGATACAGTATAAGTAAGCAAAAATGTAGGATAAGCTTTAACATTTTATTTTAGGTAGTAAGTTTTATTTTTCTCTCCCCTCTTTGCAAATAAGTTCCCTGCTATTTTGATATCAATACTCACTGTTTTATAAGTGATAATTATTATGTTTGTACTGCTTTTATATTGTGTGATTACTGTTTTAGGCCTCTATATGTAAGTTAGCGTAAGTCATGTCAAGTTTCCATTCTGTATGTCAAGCTTCCATCTTATGTCCTCTGCCTGGGCATCTCCTGTGTTGCAGCTGTATGATTCATGTACCCCTCCCACGTAAATTGGTTCCTGGATGAAAGAGCTTGATTGGGAATGATTGAAATACAATGGTAGCAGGCCTCTATTGAATGGCCTGTAATGACCAGGCCATCACCTTGCATTGATTCATCCAGGAACCACAGACCTCACCCAGAAACAGAGACAAGAACCCAGCATTTGAAAGACAAAAGACCCTGCAGAACCAGCAACTCTACCATTGTACCCCACCATTACAGACACCCGAAACTGCACATCCCTGCATGGAGCACGCATGCTCAGTACACCAGGTGCTGACCCTTGCCTGGGCATGTCTCCTGTCACTAGGGTCACACAAGGTCTGCCCCTGTAAAAAGGGATAGTGAAGACAGACCCAGTGGGACGCCCTCTCCATCTGGACCAGCACCATGCCACACCACCTACCCACTCAGAGGCCCTGCCGGCAACCCCCTCTGGACAACACCTACTGGACAAGGACCCCTTTCCAGCCTGGATAGGTAGCTATCACCCCCCACCCCCTCTTCAACCAAGGACTTGGACTCTGCTTTTCTTCCCTACCTGGACTCCAACCCTTCCACTGAGTTTTTTTCTCCTGCTGCCATTGTGAGTGCTTGTGTGTGTGTGTGTGTGTGTGTGTATGTGTGTGTGTATGTACCAATAGCTTTATGGGGCTGTGTAGTATGTTGTCTGTTTAATAAAGCTGTTTTTTGGATTCCTAAGTTGGGTTTTACTTTACTTTGGTTTGGCCCTGCTCCGATCTCTGCTCCTCGCCCCTCTAACTTCTGTCTCATTTCTCCCTCTTCTGCTTCTGGCTCACTGCCACCTCCAGCACCTGTCCTGAGCTCCTCTCTGCCTCCAAACCCCTGTTTCTTTGCCACTGTCTTATCCCCACTGTCTTTTCCTTTTCCCCTGAGCAACCAGGTTTCTGCCTCAGTTTCTTTCCTGGCTGTCTCCTTCTTGCCACTACTTATCTGCACCCCACCCCCTCAATCTTTTAGCTGTCTGCCTCAGTTTCTAGCCCCAGGCTACTTTAAGTAACCCCAAGCCTCAGTTCCTCAGCCAGCTTCTTGTTAGTCCACCGGTTCTAATCCCGGTTCTGGCAACTTTCACTCCCTACACTCTAACTCTCTCTCACCTGAACCTTCTCCCAGGTACCCCAAGCACACACATACACACTGTACCATCCAAGTTAGGAACTTACCTGTGTGTATGTGTAGGTGGGTTGCGCGTGTGTGTGTGTGTATATATATAATGTCATTGTGTGCATGATATACAAAGTAGTGATCTGTGTCTAACTTTTGGGGTGTATAGTCTATGTGCTTGAATCTGTGATAAGTATGCATGTGCCTAGGCTGGTTTGGATGTGTATGTGCCTGAGCTGGTAGTGTGTGTGTGTATGCACCTAATTGATTAGTGTGTTTGTATATGTGCAATTGCGTCACACCCTCCTGTCTAACAGCACAATATTGAGATCCTGAGTGTTGGACTGTCCCCACAGGGCAACAGGAACACCACTTCCCCCTTTCTTCCAGTGTACCCACTTTCTGCTCTCACCTGTTCTGAAGCATTGTTGTGTTAAACAACTGGCAGGCTTCACTCCACAACTGTCTGCATTTGATGGTGGGGAAGGTAAAAATTATTTAGTAAGGATGTGGGGGTGTTTCAGGATAACAGGTGATTTGTGGCATTGCCATCATACCCCATCAGTGCATAAGACAGATGTTTTCTCACCAATGTATCCAGTTGGCTTTCCTGGTTATAGTGTATGCCAGGTATACCCACATTCCTTAACAGTTCCCTGGAGGCAACTTGAAGCAAGCTGTAACTGGGATGGGTCCAAGCTCCACTTCTTGAAAACCTGGTACCCTACAACATACAGTCCTTAATATTTTCTGGACCACTGGCAGACTGCAGAGGAGCAGTCTGTTCCTTTTATCTCTTATGGACCTTGCTTGTACTGTGTCCCTAAACAGAAATCAGCAATTCTCTTGGCTCAGTTTGTTCCATCCCCATCTCTATGGTCAATATGCAGCAGTGCTTCCTCATCAAGCATCTCTTTTGTGTTGCATTTGCTCCCAGAGCTATTATCTAGTATCAGTCTGCATTGGGCAGGGTTACCAGCTAATAGACCAGCTAATTAAATGATCGAAGTGCTTTGTGTCTTTTAGGAATAATGCCCATTGACCAGACAGGGATTAGAAATGTAACCAGGCCTCCTCAACAAATCACTCTGAGACATAAAGCAAAAGAATTGCTTGCAGGAAGGTTGAGTTTGCACCAGCCTTTCTTCCACTTTTGCGCTGTTATTCATGGGGACTGATCATATGGACACATATAGCTTATACAATGAGTATTTTGTGCTACAAAGATTCTGATATACCTGGAGCGAAGGGCTCCAGTTTTGGAGATCACCTTAACATCTGAGTAAATCACCTTAGTTACACCTACCTCATTAGGTCCTGATGATCTCTACCCCAGAGTGCTAAGGGAATTAGCAGTTGCAGGACCCCTGGCACAGCTTTACAAGCACTCATGTGGTCCCCATTTTTAAAAAAGGGAGGAAGGAGGACCCAGGAAACTATAGGCCCATTAGTCTTACCTCGGTCCTGGGAAGATCTTTGAGAAAATTATCCAGAAGCACATCTGTGAGGAACCAGCAGGGGAAATCATGCTTAGGGGCAACCAACATGGATTCATTAGAAACAGGTCCTCCTGTCAGACCAACCTGGTGGCCTTCTATGACCAGGTCACAAAATCCTTGGATGCAGATGTCACGGTGGACGTAGTCTTTCTGGACTTTAGGAAGGCCTTCGACACTTGTCCCATTAAAAAATTAGGTGACTGTGGTGTCGATGCCTACACAGTCAGATGGGTTGCAAATTGGCTGGAGGTCCACACCCAGAGAGTGGTGGTGGACGGGTCATTTTCAACCTGGAGGGATGTGGGCAGTGGGGACCCCCAGGGCTTGGTCCTTGGGCCCGCACTGTTCAATATCTTCATCAACAACTTGGGTGAGGGGATGAAAAGCACCTTGTTCAAATTCGTGGATAACACTAAGATGTGGGGAGAAGTGGGCATGCTAGAGGAGAGGGACAGGCTACAACTAGATCTGGACAGGTTACAAGGGTGCACAGATAAGAACAGGATGGGGTTCAATATTGACAAGTGCAAGGTATTGTACCTGAGGAGGAAGAAACAGCAGCATACCTACAGGCTGGGGAACTCCCTTCTCATCAGCACAGAGGCAGAAATGGACCTTGGAGTCATTGATTCCAAGATGAACATGGGCTGCCAATGTGAGGACGCAGTCAGGAAGGCTAACCGCACCTTGTCATGCATCCACAGATGCATCACGAGCAGGTCCAAGGAGATGATCCTCCCCCTCTGTGCGACAGTGGTCAGGCTGCAGTTGGAGTACTGTGTCCAGTTCTGGGTGCTGCACTTCAGAAGGAATGTGGCCTGCATTAAGAGGGGCCAGAGGAGGGTCACTCGCATGATCAGGGGGCAGCAAGACAGGCCCTATGAGGGGAGGCAATGGGCCTGAACCTGTTCAGCCTCCACAAGAGAAGGCTGAGAGGGGATCTGGTGGCCATCTATAAACTGGCCAAGGGGGACCAGCAGGCAATGGAAGAGTCCCTGTTCCCCCAAGCACTACCGGGAGTAACAAAAAGTAACAGCCATAAGTTAACAGAGAGAAGATTCAGGCTAGATATTAGGAGGCACTACTTCACAGTCAGGGTGGCTAGGATCTGGAACCAGCTTCCAAGGGAAGTGGTGCTCACTCCTACCCTGGGGGTCCTCAAAAGGAGGCTAGATAATCACCTATCCAGGGTCGTTTGACCCCAGCATTCTTTCCTGCCCATGGCAGGGGGTTGGACTTGGTGATCTGCTCAGGTCCCTTCTGACCCTACCTACTATGGAACTATGAAACATGTCTGATTCCATTGTATCCTGGACACTATCTGAAAAGGGCCCACATCTGCAAATACTGTATGCTTGAGGGATCTATTTATCTAGAAAAATCCACATTCTCATTGCTATTTATTCTGTCTTTGCAGAATGTGACTAGGAAGGGACAGAGGGATAGTGATAGGGAAGGCAAGACTTATGTTATACAGGTTTTACAAAAGAGACTAAAGTTGGAGCCTGGCCTTGGGTCAACCTCACAGAAGGGTTATCAGCAGAGTTCCCAGAGGTCCTGGAAAAAGGGGACAGTCAGAAGGTTCCATTTTTTTGTCCATAACATCTCTATGTGGGATAAGAATAGAATAGAATAGAAGGGTGCTTGCATGCATGCCGGTGCTTTCATTCTCCCTAAATTGAAATGGGTTTTTAATTTGTGGGTTTTTGAATTGTGTTGATTAGAAACCCACTGTTTCAATTTAGGGACTTCCATCCCTAAAGGGTGGCACCCTCCTGCTAGCAGCCCAACCAGGGAATACCAGGGGGTGCCACTGCCACAGAGGGAAGGACCGCATGACCCAGTGACAGCTCACAGAGGCAGGCTCCCCTGAGACAAAAAAAAAAGAGAAAAAAGCGGTAAAGAGCCTGTTCTTTTTTTCTTCTTCTTTTTTCAGAGCCTTCCCACATCTCCCGCATCTGAGGAGTGAGCTACTGGTGGGCTGAGCAGCACCTGAGCTGCAGAGGGTCCTGGTGCTTCTGTCCACAGGGGCAGCACCACCCGAGACTGCCTGGGTGGGTGCTGCCCAGGGGATACTGCCACCATGGAGGGAAGCACCTGGACCCTCCACAGCTCAGTGGCCACTTGACTCACCAACAGCTTGCTCCCCAGCTGTAGGAGTTTCATAGATTCACAGATTGTAAGGCTGGAATGGACTCAGGCGACCACAGCAAGGTGACCGTCCAGTCTCCTCTTGAAGATTTACAGGCGATTGCACCACCTCTGGAGGAAGCTTATTCCACAGTCTGGACACCCTAGCTGTGAAGTAGTTTTTTCTAATGCTGAACCTGAAATGGTTTTCTAGAAGTCTGTGACAATTACTCCTAGTTTTCCCCAAGGGTGCCCTGGTGAACAGTTGTTCACCAAACCCTTGATGTATGCCTCTGATATAGCAGTAAGCTGCTACCAAGTCCCCTCTTAGCCTTCTTTTTTCAGGCTGAAGAGCCCCAAATCATTCAGCCTTTCTTTGGATGGCTTGCCGTGCAAGTCCCTGATCATACGGGTGGCCTTTCTCTAGACTCTCTCAAGCTTTATCATGTTCTTGTTCTGGGCACTGCACTTTAACTGAATGCTGTGGTCTCACCAATGCCAAGTAGAGTGAGAGAATCACTTCTTTGGTTTAGCTGGAGATGCATCAATTGATGCGTGCCAGGGTATTGTTAGCTCTCCTGGCTACAGCGTAACATTGCCAGCTTATGTTCATACTGTGGTCTATTATTATCCCCAGGTCCCGTTCATTCATAGTGCTGGTCAGGTTGGCACTGCCAAGCCTGTAGGTGTGCAGGGGATTGTTCATCCTGAGGTGGAGCACTTTACATTTCTCAACGTTGAACTTCATCTGGTTCTGATCCCAACTTGCCATTCTGTCTAGGTCCACTTGTACCTGCAGCCTATCTTCAAGTGTGACCATGCTTCCCCATAACTTGGTGTCATCCACGAACTTGGCCATCTTCATCATTGATGAAGATGTTGAATAACACTGGACCAAGCACTGACCCATGGAATAGAAGTTAGGCTAATTGGCCTATAGTTACCTGGGTCCTCCCTCCTGACCTTCTTGTGGATGGGCACCACATTGGCCCTCTTCCAGTCCTCAGGGACCTCTCCAGAGTGCCACGAGTTTTGGAAGAGATTTTCCAGGTGTTCTGCAATTACTTTAGCCAGCTTTTTCAGCACTCTCAGATTAAGTTCATCCGGTCCTGCTGATTTATATACATCAAGTTTCTTTAACTGATGACACACCAGTTCTATGGCAATAGTAGGAAGGCGTTCATTTAAACCCTGCTCATTCTGTACACTAGCTGGTGTGATATTCCCATTGGCCCAGTCAAAGACCAAAGCAAAGTAATCATTCCAGAGTTCAGTTTTCTCCTGAGTGCCCATGACTAGCTGTCCTCAGTTGTTGAGTAATGGCCCCACACTCTCATTCGTTTCCCTCCTGTTCCCTACATACCTGAAGAAGGACTTCTTGTTGTCCTTGATTCCCGTTGCTCATTTTAGTTCAGTCACCACCTTAACTTTTCTAATCTGATCCCTACAAGTGCAGGTCATTGCTATATAGTCCTCCTTGGAAGCTGTCCTTAGCTTCCATTGACTGTACGCCTCTCTTAAGAGGACCATGATTTCCCTGTTTAGCCAAGAGGGCTTCTCAGCCCTTTTGCTACATTTCCTCCACATGGCAATGGATTTCCTTTGTGTGTCAAGGATCATGTCCTTTAGGAACAACCACTCTTTATGCACTCCTTTCGCCTTCAGTCCCTGGTCCCACAGCACATTCCCTACTAGTGACCTGAACTAGCTGAATTTTGCATTTTTGAAGTCCAAAACTTCAAGCCTGCTATCTGATTTGTCTTCCTTGAAATGGACTGTGAACATAATGGTTTCATGGTCACTATCGCCCTGACTACGCTCTGTTTAAGTCAGTCACCAGGTCATCTCCTTTGGCCTGGACCAAGTCTAGAAGAGAATTACCTCTGATCTGCCTGTGCACCTCCTGAGTCAGAAAAAGCTCTTTGATGCAGGTCAGGAAGGAACACAATCAGTCTGACTTGGTTCAGTGTTCCTCCCAAGAGATGTCTGGATAATTGAAGTCATCCATGACGACCATGTCCCATGACCGTGCAGCCTCTGTTAATTCTCAGGTGAACTCTAGATCAAGTTCCTTGCCCTGGTTTGTTGGTCTGTAGTATACACCTACAGTTAGATGTCTCTTGCCGCATCTCCTCCCCTCCCCTGCAGCTTGACCCAGAGCATTTCAAGCCATTCATCTTTGGAGCCAATGTCAGCCTCCAAGGAGGTGTAATGCTCCTTCACATAGAGGTACACCTCCACCTTTTTTCCTACTCAGTCCCTTCTATGTAGGGCATAGCCCTTTATGGCTACACTCCAAGTATGTGAGGAGTTCCACCAGGTCTCTATAATCCCTACTAGATCGTAATGGCCACTGGAGAGCAAGAGGGCTAGTTCCTCCTGCTTGTTCCCCATGCTCCTGGCATTAGTGATGTAGGTAGGCTCTGCCCAGGGTGGGTAGGAAGCAGACTCTCACAGCTGTTTTTTTTCACTCATGGTGGAGCCTGCCTGTGCAAGCTGCCACTGGATCACACAGCCGCTGAGCTCTGGGAGGGCCTGGTGCTTCCCTCCATGGCAATGGCACCTCCCAGGGCTGCCCAGTCGGGGTGCTACCTGGTGGGTGCTGCCCCAGCTTAAAGGCAGCACCCATCAGATCCAATGGTGCATGAGGCACTGAAAATGTATTTTAGTTCACTACGTACCAAATTACAGCAATACATCTGGAGATGGCAACAGTGATGGCACATGGGGGTCGGACTCGATGATCTATTGAGGTCCCTTCCGACCCTAACATCTATGAATCTATGAATCTATGAATGGGGTGCTGAAAGCTCAGGCATGCTTGGGGAAGCTCAGGCTTGGTGGGCTTCCAGTGCCCCATACACCATCCCCACCACCTACCTGGAACCACCTAGGAATGGGCTGGCTTGCCCCTGAGGCAGTGGAGGAAGGTGTCAGGAGGGCAGCTGGGTGTGCTGGCAGCTGGAGAAGGCAGCAGGGATGGTGCAAGGAGTGCTGGAAGCCCACCAAGCCCAAGCTTCCCTGAGCATGCCTGGGCTTCCAGTGCCCCATGCACCATCACTGCCTCCATCTCTGGATGCACCGCTGTAATTTGTTACATAGCAAACTAAAATACATTGGATGTATTTTACTTTGCTACACAAAAAAGTCAGTTAAACTGAAATACACTGCTACAGGTGTACATTGTTACAAAATTTAATTGCAATATGCCACCGCATGTGTAACAATTACATAGCTAAAAAGGGCAATTAAACTGCAAAAAGGGGTCCTTCATCACATGTACAAGGGCCCAAATAGAATAGAATAGAATAGAATAGAAAGCCCATAGACTAGCACCCTGAAGATAATGAGAGACAGATTATGGACCCTGAAAGCATTCATTCTATATGGCTGTGGTAAGTCTATCCCAGATCCTGGGACTTGAGCAAGAGGTTTTACCTGGGAATCTTCACAAAAGCAAATCATTTACAGAGTTCCTAGGAGGTCAGTTTGTTTGGAAGAACCTTGTGGCAATTTCTGCTTATAACTAGCAGGAGAGGGCTAATAGACCATCTGTTTTGTGGATTGAGGTTTCCTATTAGCTGAAATATTTAAACCACCAAACGCTGTTATCATATTTATGTCTCACCTCAGATCCCTTCTCTTTTTCTCTCTCTCCAATTCACTCTGAAGGCTTACCTGTTGCTCAGCCAGACAAGTACGTGGATTTTCTTCCCATCCTCACTCTGCACTTGCGGGGGTTACCATTTCATAGAACCGCAGAATCATAGAAAAGTCGAACTGGTAGATGATCTCAGGAGCTAATCGAATCCAACCCGTTGCTCAAAGCCGGATCAGCCTTGACTAAACCATACCAGCCTTGCCACGTAAGACTCTGATCAGGCTCTTCTTTGGACTCTCTCAAGCTTGTTCATGTCCTTGTTAAAGTTTAGTGCCCAGAACTGGATGCAGTACTCCAGCTATGGTCTCACCAGTGCTGAGTAAAGTGGAAGAATCATCTCATTGGTTTTGCTGGAGATACATCGATTGACACATGCCAGAGTATTATTTGCCCTACTGGCTACAACATCGCACTGCTAGCTCATATTCATACTGTGGTCTATTATTACCCCCAAGTCCCTTCCATTCGTGGTGCTAGGCAGTTCGGTGCCACCAAACCTGTAGGTGTGTTGGGGGTTGCTCATCCCAAAGTGGAGCACTTTACATTTATCTACATAGACCTTCATCAGACTCCAATCTGCCCAACTTTCTATCCTGTCTAGGTCTGCCTATATCTGTAGCCTATCTTGGAGCATGATCACGCTTCCCCATAATTTTGTGTTGTCTGTGAACTTTGCCAGTGAGCTCTTCACCGCCACATCCATATTGTTAATAAAAATGTTGAAAAGTACTAGACCAAGGACCAACCCCTGAGGGACACTGCTGTCCACTTCTCACCAGGATGTCACATATCCATTCACTATGACTCTCTGGGTCCTATCCTGCAGCCAATTTTTCACCCACCTGACTGTCTCGGAGTTATGCCCGCAATCCTCCAATTTTCTCATGAGGACATTGTGGGATACTAGATCAAAGGCAAGGTATACAGTGTCAACCTGCTCTCTCATGTCCAGGTGGTGAGTTACCTGGTCATAGAAGGAGATGAACTTGGCAAGGCAAGACCTGCTTGCGATGAAGCCACGCTGGCTATCATTCAAAATCTTACCTTCTGCAGGCTTATTGTAGATAGACTCCTTGATGAACTTGTCTAGGACATTCCCTAGTAGACCTGTACAAGTCGACAGTGATCTGATCTGGCTTCAGATCTGGCCGCTTTGGATGCCAGGGATCCAATCTGGAGCTCTGGACTGGGTTTCTGCTTTGATCCATTCAAAGCAGGTCCGAAGCTTCAGAGCCACCTCGGAGATCTGGCCATAGGGTATAATGGGGAATCAATAAAATATCTATAACTTTGTTGGTTTTTGTCTGATTTCGATGAAACCTGCAGGGATTGTAGTCTCTGCTGAAAGCATGAATTCTGCCAAGTATCAAGATTGGTGCAGGGGTTTGAGGGGAACTGTACCCCAAATTCTTGAAAGCAAAACTCATGTTACGTCTATGTGTTACAACACAGGGGGAGTCAAAACTCCAGGGGTGGTAGCCACTGGTGAGGCCAAAATGCCTGCCAAGGTTGAAGAAGAAAGGTGCAAGGGGTTGGGGGGAATTGCACCTCAAGCTGCTGACAAGCAAAATTCGTGCCATGGGTGACCCTGCATGTGTTAAGGCGCAGCAGGATGGAAGCTGCAGGGATGGTAGCTCCTGCTGCGGCCACAAAGCCTGCCAGCTGTCAAGGAGATAGGTGCAGGGCTCCTGGGGCCCTGCACCCCTGGCTGCAAATAGACAAAACTCGTGACATGGGTGCTTGTGCAACTGACTGTCTCTGTCTTGGGACAGTTGATTGCATTGATTATTTCCTCTCCTTAGTCCCTGCTTTTGTAGGTGTTAAATGATGGTAATTAACTGGTTACATTAGCTAGGTACTGTGTATTGAGCTGGTCCCTGAGTGAATCATGATTGATTGGTAACTGGTAACACAGTAGTTTAGCAGCCAGGCCTGCAGTAGTGTCTCCCATGCCCCAAGACAGACACATTTGCACAAGCACCCATGTCATGAGTTTTGCCTGTCAGCACCCAGAGGTGCAGGGCCCCAGAAGCCAGAATCCCTGCATTGATCTCCTTGACAGCTGGCAGGCTTCGTGGCCTCAGCAGGAGCTACCATCCCTACAGCTTTCACCCTGCTGTGCCTTAACACACACAGTGTCACCCATGTCATAAGTTTTGCTTGTCCGCAGCTTGAGGTGCAGTTGCCCCCAACCCCCTACACCGATCTTCTTGAAACTTGGCAGGCTTCATACTCTCAGCAGAGACTAGAATTCCTGCAAAATTCATCCTAATCAGACAAAAACCAACAAAGTTATAGATATTTCGTTGTTTCGCCATTATACCCTATGGCTGGATCTCTGAGGTGACTCCGAAGCTTTTCCAAAGCACTTCAGAAGTTCTGAACCACTTCAGAAAGCCTAATGAATCCAGCGCTTCAATCCTGGCATGCTGCTTCAGACGCCAAAGTGTCCGAAGCTTCTCCAGATCCGAAGCTCTGTCTGAAGCCTCCCACAGTCCTATTCCTTAGGATGGAAGTTAGGCTGATTGGCCATAGTTACCCAAGTCCTCCCTCCTGTCCTTCTTGTGGATGGGCACAACATTGGCCCTCTTCCAGTCCTCATGGACTTCTTCAGAGAACCATGAGTTGTGGAAGAGTTTAGCCAGGGGTTCTGCAATGACTTCAGGCACCACTTGTCCTGACCCTTGTGCTACAGATAATAGTCTATCACCATTCTCTTTATCATCACTAGGGCCCTACCAAGTTCATGCCAAAGTAGGCTGTACTGAACTCCTTTACTCTTGGAGGTTCCCCCATGCCCCAGTCTCCCCTCCCCCCCCCAGCCACTGATTGGTGGAGGTGCCCCACTTGCAATTCAGTCCTAATCAGCAGAGAAGTGAAAACTGCGGTTTTAAACATGGTGCTGTTTTTGTCCTCCTCTCCAATTGACCAAGGGGCCCCAGTGGCCCCACTGCTTGCTGCTGACCAGCAGGGAGGCAAAAACAGTGCCATCTTTAAAACCATGGTTTTCAATTCCCTGATGATCAGGAATGAGCTGCAAGCAGGGCCTCTCCACTCTCCCCCTCTAGCAAGGGAACGTGGAAGATTAAGGGAGCTGCAACACAGCCCACTTCCACTGTGAATTTGGTAGGGCCCTAATAATAACCCTTACGATATTTGAAGATGGTTATTAAATCATATAATATACTTCTCTTTTCCAGACTAAATAATACCAGTTCTTTCTGTAATTCATATTTTCTAGACCTCTAATAATTTTTGTTGGTCTCCATAGGACTCTTCTTAATTTGTCCACATCTTGAAGTGCAGGGACCAAAACTGGACACAGACCTCCAAGTGAGGCCTTAATAATGTCCGATAGAGTGGAAGAAGCACTTTCCTTGATTTGCAAATTATGTTACTATTAATACAAGTCGGTATGTTATTGTGTTTTTTTTCAATAAAAGCACACTTATATTCAGCTTATGGTCTACTTGTAACCCCCAGGTCCTTTTCGGCAGCCCTGCCACCTAACCAGACTCCTCAGTCTGTATTTATGCATGAAATTATTCCATCTGAAGGATTTTTCTCTTGTCCTTATTAAATTTCATTTGATTAATTTTGGGCCATTTATCCAGTTTATCAAAGTCATTCTCGATCCTGAAATGTATCTACAATTTCACTCAATTTAGTGTTACACGCAAATTTGCTGAGTATGCACTCAATCCCAATCCCAAATCACTAATGAAGATATTCAACAGTACCAGACCCAGGGCAGGCTACCTGGGGAACCCTACTCAATACCTTCTCCCAACCAGACATCAATCTATTGAGGACTAGTTGTTACCCAGGATGCAACCAATTGTGTCCAATCTTAAAGTACTTTCATGTGAACAGGTTGAACAATACAATTAATGACTACAGGTGCACTGATACATCAGTCCCATATTGGATCGGCACCAATATAAGGAAAATTGACAGTATTGGCAATCGGCTTTTTTTTACTGAAATGCCCAATAATGTCACTGACAGGGGGTGCAGGAGGTGGTGGTGGCCCCAGATCTGCATGCAATTTGAGGGAGGGCTGCCACTGCAGGCTGGGGCTGGGGGTGGCACCAAGCTCTTCTCAGCAGGGGTTTGGACCAGGGCTGCACTCAAGGAAGGCAGTGAGGGTGGTTTTGGAATGGGGCTTACGGCAAATTTTGGAGTGGCTGCAGCCTCCCCCATAGCCCCCCTCCACCGCTGCCCACTCCGAGAACAGCCCGGCCCAGCCCCCACTTGGGAAGAGCTCAGCACTGCCCCAGCCCTCAGTGGCATTCTGCCTTCACACTGAGCACAGATCCAGGGCCACATGCCCCCCCCATGCCCTCCTGGGGTGCACATAGTGGTGGGAGCCACCCCCCCCCACTCCCTGCACCCATCAGACAGGCTTATCATGGCTCCATCACACACCCTTCCCTGGCTGTGCAGCACCTGCCCTTGCCCCTACCCTAGCCCCACTCCCTCCCTCATTGCGGTGGCATCCTTTTGCCTCCCCCATCCCCCTTCTCTCCCCCCTTGCTCCTTCCCCCACAACAGACTTACCAGCAGACACTGCTCTCCAAGCTGCCCAGCTGCATACCCACAATTGGATCGGTATCAGCTGATATGGCTTGTTAAAAATCAGCCGTCGCTATCAGCCCAAAAAATCTCTATCGCTGCACCCTTATTAATGACATTGTGTCATGCTAAAGGGAAAAAAATCTCCCAGAATAGCTTCAGTCAGAGTTGGCAACCCTACCAGTGCCCAATTCCTTGTCTTTCACTGGGGAGGCACAGGTAGGCATTTACTGGGGGCTTCCCCACCACTGGCTGTCCCACTACACCCAACAACCCCAGCAGGGTAGAGTTTCAGGTCTTACCCAGGACCAGAGGCAGACCACCCTGTTCTTGAGCTCTCCCTTGTCCTCCCTTGGGGCACATCTTCTCCCTTCTCTGGTCCCTACTCCTCCCTCAGGGTCATCATGGCCCCTGTTCAGCCTGATGCCCAGTCCCTTGCATCCCCAGTTGCAGGTGGCTCTACTTGCCTGCTTCATATGAGTTAAGATGGCTCTGACTCCCACCTCTTGCCAGTGGTCCCCCACTCTAGGAACCTTCACCTGTCTAGGCCTGGCTCCACTCTGGCCAGTTGGGGTGCCAGGCCCTCTATGACAATGGCCCGCCCCTCGTGACAGGCACCTTTACCCCTTGTCCCCTCCTGGGCCCTGGCCCCAGCCTGAACCAGTTGAGGTAGTACAATGCCTCCCTGGCCATCTACCCTCTCACTCACTCTGGGCCTCACTGTCAGAGCCATATACCCTTACACCAGTTCCAAGGCCTCAATCCCCTCATGTTCTTCACCCTCAGCACTCTTGCAGTACCCCTTTTGCCTGGCACTATTCTACTCATGCCCCTAGTCTCTGAGCTCCATAGGCCTATTCTAATTCATCCGACCTGCTGCCCTTGCCGGGCAGGCCCCACTGTCTCTAGGCCTGCAGGGTACTCTCTGGGGTCCTGGTCACACAGTCCCACTCTCTCCACCCCAGCCAGGCTAGGCACCCTTTGGGAGTCCCCTGGAGCCTCCTCCATCCCAAAGAGTTCCTACCCTTTTCTCCAGTCATTCCAGGACCTGCAGTCCTCACATGGGTGACTGGTGCTGCCTTAGTCAGGGGGGCATGTGCCCCCTCAGTGACCAGTCAGTGATCCCACTGGCTGGGGGGTCCCCCCATGGCCAATCCCACTGACTGGGAGGGAGGTCTCCCCATGGCTAATCATGAGGCAGCCAATCACTGCCCCCCTGCCCATCACCTAAGCAGAGAGCACGGTCAGTCTAGGGGTTCACTGGCACTCTCAGGGGGTGCACATGCACCCCTGTGCACCCCCTATGCATCACCACTGAGTCCTCAAATGGTGTGCTGTAACTCCTTCAGTTCACCTGATGTAACTCCTATACTGCAGCCCTCTGCCTGAATTAGGGCCCTAACCCAACCCAGGTTCCTTTAGTCAGCCTATTGCCCAGCAGTGCCATAAGGCTCTTTATTACCACCTGCCCAACTCTCAGGTAGGAGGCTTCTCTAATGAGAGCCAGCCTCACCTGCTTGGCTTGCTGACTAACCTTAATGTGTCAGGCACCATCAGTACCTTGCCAAACTGTTTCTGATCACTTTTTCCTTCTTCTCTTCCTTAAAGATGGGCATGGTATTACCTTTTTCCAGTCGTCCAGAATTTCACCCATACTCCATGAGTTCTCCAAAATAACAGCCAATGGCTCAAAAATTACCTTAGCCAACTCTTTCAGTGCTCTAGGATACAGCCTCTCTGGCCCTGCTGACTACAAAACATCCAGTTTCTCTAGTAATCCCTAACCTGTTTTTTCCACTACACTAGGCTGATTATCTCTTCCCCTATCCATGCTGCCAAATGTAGTCATCATCTAATAACTGAATTTATTTGTGGATTCTGAAGTAAGATATTGAATACTTTAGCCTTCATTGCATCATCCATTACTGGATTGTCCTCCGTATTCAGTGGGGGGCCTACACTTTCCTTTGTCTTCCTCTTATTTTAAATATATTCATAGAATGCTTTTCTGACAGTGTACTTTTCAGGGCCACCTTGGAGGTCATGGTATGAGTGGGATTATCCCAGGGGGACAAATAAAGAGGGGCAGAAATCCATATCCCATGGTCAGGGTCATGGTACAAGCCCAGAAAAACAGCCCCATGAGTGGGTTGAACTTACCTTTTGTCAGAGGCAGTGAGCCAGGGCAAACTGCAGGGGAACAAACCTCTCACATGTTCATCAGTCACTTTTCTATATGGCTGGAACCAACATGGGAGGATGATGTCATCAGGCGATGTCACCCGGCTGTGATAAAAGCCGGTGACGGGTAAAAGTCAGGGGCAACACAGCAGAGAGGAGGCTGCGAGTCCCCCGCTCGGGCTGACCAGGAACCCTCCTCATCCGAGGGGAGAGGCTGGGGGAGGACCTGGAAGAGGATCCATTCCCCAATGGAGGAGCACTCAGCACAAGGCCCAGGGAGTGAGCTGGGACCCAGGATCACACTGAGGGATGATCAGCACCTTTAGACGCAGGATGCGTGAGTATGGAAGAGGCCCCAGGCTCTCCCTGAAGTTTAAGTTGTTCACCATTCTTTTCTCTTTGTTTTGGGGCCCTGTAGGCCAGGAGAAAAGTCCAGAGGATCAATGTCAAGGGCTGAGCACCCTGGGGCCCCTCAAGGACTCCGAACATCGCAGGTCCAATCCACCATTAGGGTAAACCCTGAACCCATGAAGCCCCGTCAGAGTAGGGCTCTTGAACTGTCCCCAGGTCCACTGCAGATGAGCTGCAGATCACAGCCAATAGGAAAGAGGCCGCTGACCAAGTCATCATGACACCTGACCTCCGAGGTCAAGAGTGCAAGATTGGGGGTGCCAGGAGCTATGGCACTCAAGAAAAGGTCAGACTAACCAACATCTGTCTGTCCCAACAGGCTGACACATGGCAGACATGTAGGGAAGGTGGAGCCCCTGGAACATCCACTGGCAACGCCTCCCAGCGTGTCCTTCCTCAACCAAGGGGAACCCCACTACTGAACTTAACATCTAAGGCGTGGCAGAAGAGTGTCAGGCAAGTATCAGGGCCACCTGGGAGAGGCTCCATGAAGCCAGGTGGGTTCAGGGAACTTTGCCTTTTGAGCAGATCAAGGGACTGCAGAGTAATATCCTTTCCCATCCTTACAGTAGCCAGTGGTTATGGGGTGTAATGATCTTAGATAAAGGCCCTGGGTCCAGCCAGCTCTGAGTGATCAGGGTAACCAGTCCCCTGAGGCTGTAAGAAACAGTCACCACCTGTTCCAGCCTTTAAAAGCAAATCCTCCATCTCCACAGTAAAAGAGGTTAGAGAGGCACAAGGCCCAGGCATTCCTTCCCCTTTCACAGGAGTAGTCAGGGATTGTGGAGGGAGGACACACTAAGCCTGGAGAGTCTCTTTGCTAGTCTCCATGGTAACTAGGATAAAACACGCTACTAGGAAACAAACTGCTCCATAGAAGCATCTTCCAGGCACAGGGGAAGCACATGGATGGCATGAGATCAGACAGGGATAATCAAATACTGTATAACTCAAGGAGATGCAGTAACAGAGAAAGATAAATGGGTGGGAGTTGAGAGAGGAGCGGCAGTAATGATTAGGGGCTGGAGGGACTGATGGATGAAGCAAGATAAAGAGAGATAAATATGTACAGCTTAAATAAATGAGGACTAATGGGGGATAGGGGAAGCTGAAAATATTGGTAGAGAAAGAAATGGGAGGGATTCCTTTGTGTAATAATAGGGGATGGATCTCAAAGGGATGACAGAGAACTGAGGAACAGAAAACATTGGCTGGAAAGACTCACAACAATGCAGTTGAGGATATAAAGCTGAAGATAGCCTGGTAGGATAGTTATAAGGCTTGAAGTAGAAATAAGATGACCAGACATATTACAAATAGGAAGTTGTATACAGTTACACGGAAACAACTAAAATATCTGTTCATCAATGCAAGGAGTCTGAGTAATAAAATGGAAGAACTTAAACTCCAGACATAGGAAAAACAGAAGTGTGTGACGTTATCGTAGCTGTGACTCAAGTGGAGATATTGTAGGGAACAGTCAGTTTAGGAAAGAAGAGAAATAATGATAAAAATGGTGAGGTAGCACTGTACATTTATTCCCTTGTAATATACCATTTAATTAAATGGGATGGCATACATGACACAGAATCTGTTTGGGTTAGAACAACACTAGGAAGGAATAATAAAAAGGACTTTAAAGAGAATGGGATGGGGATTTGTTACAGACCTCCAAGTTCAGACTTGGAAGGGATCTCTACAGAGTCGAGGGAGAATTTAGTAACAGTGCAAATTGTATGATCATGGGTTACTTTAATTTCCTGGATATAGGTTGGGTAACAAATGCTACTAAAAATGGGAGGGTGCAGATCAAGCTATCACAAATTGATTCCGTTACAGGATGGACAACTGTAGGCCTATCTCCAGGTTTTTGGCTTCACAAGTGCTAACTCTGAGAGCCTATGGTAATTAGTGAAGGGGGTTGACTGGATTAAAGAGTTAAAATTCCTAGCTGTAGAATAAATGTGGAATTATTTATTCATTTAAAGCAAAAGATGCAAATACTATTAGGATCTTGGACCCCACACAGGAAAAAAATGGGTAGCGAACAGCTAAAGACCTTCATGGATGAGCAAGCTCTTCAGACATACTGTTATGGATAAGCAGAAGATCTACAAGGAATGGAGAAAGGGATTGAGCTGTAAAGAAGGATATCTTATATGTTCAAAGAGTGAAGAAATAAGGTAGAATTGACCAAAATCTACTCCAGTCATGAAATAGATTAATAGATTCATAGATTATAGAGTTGGAAGGGACCCAATGGATCATTGTGTCCAACCCCCTGCCCCTGGCAGGAAAGAGGACCAAGGTCAGACAACCCAGCCAGGTGATTGTCGAGCCTCCTCTTGAAGACCTCCAAATTAGGTGATAAGACCACCTCTCTTGGAAGCCCATTCCAGACTCTGGCCACTCTTATTGTAAAAAATTTCTTCTTAATGTCTAACCTAAATCTACTCTCCACTAGTTTACACCCATTATTCCTAGTTACTCCCTGGGGCGCTCTGGTAAACAGCGCATCCCCGATTCCCTGCTGTCCTCCCCGGATAAATTTATAGGTGGCTACAAGGTCACCCCTCAACTGTCTTTTGTATAGGCTGAAGAGATCCAGATCCCTCCACCTCTCTTCTCAGGGTCTTTCACACAGACCATTAATCATGCACGTGGCCCTCCTCTGAACCGTGTCCAGATCCTCTGTGTCCCTCTTGAAGTGCGGTGCCCAAAACTGGGCACAGTACTCCAACTGTGGCCTGACCGATGCCGCATAGAGGGGGAGCATCACCTCCCTCAACCTGTTGGTCATGCATCTACTAATACACGACAAGGTGTGATTGGCTTTGCTGATGGCCTCATTACACTGCCGGCTCATGTTCATCTTGGAGTCAACTATGACTCCAAGATCTCTCTCAGCCTCTGAGCTGCTCAGGAGGACATCCCCCAACCTGTAGGTGTGCTGGGGATTCCTCCTTCCTAGGTGGAGCACCTTACATTTATCTTTGTTGAATTGCATCCTATTATGTTCCACCCTGATCTAACCTGTCCCGGTCAGCCTGTAACTGCTCCCTGCCCTCTGGTGTATTCACTTTGCCCCATAATTTGGTATCATTCACAAACTTGGAGAGGGTGCTCACCACACCCTCATCCAAATCATGATGAAGTTATTAAATAACAATGACCCAAGGACCGAACCCTGCGGGACCCCACTGCCCACCTCCTTCCAGGCCAAGAATGACCCATTAACCACCACTCTCTAGGTGTGGTCCCTAAGCCAGTTAGCCACCCAGCTGACTGCAGGCGTCCATTCCACAGCCGATTAGCTTCCCTATGAGAATAGGATGCAAAACTGTGTAGAAGGCCTTCCTAAAATCCAGGTAGATAGTTTCATAGTTTCTAGGGTTGGAAGGGACCTTGACAGATCATCAAGTCCGACCCCCTGCCATGGCAGGAAAGAGCACTGGGGTCAAACAACCCCAGCAAGGTGATCATCTAGCCTCCTCTTAAACACCCCCAGGGTAGGAACCAGCACCATTTCTCTTGGAAGTTGGTTCCAGATCCTAGCCGCCCTGACTGTGAAGTAGCGCCTCGTGATGTTTAGTCTGAATCTACCCTCTTCCAGCTTGTGACCGTTATTTCTAGTCACTCCTGGTAGTCCTCAGGGAAACAAGGACTCCCCCAATACCTGCTGGTCCCCCTGACTAGTTTGTAAGAGGCCACTAGATCCCCCCTCAGCCTTCTCTTGTGGAGGCTGAACAGGTTCAGGTACCTTAGCCTCTCCTTGTAGGGCCTGCACTGCTGCCCCCTGATCATGCGGGTGGCCCTCCTCTGGACCCTCTCAATGCTGTCTACATACTTCCTGAAGTGCGGCGCCCAGAACTGGATGCAGTACTCCAAATGCAGCCTGACCAGTGCTGCGTAGAGGGGGAGGATCACCTCCTTAGACCTGCTTGAGATGCATCTGTGGATGCATGACAAGGTACAGTTGGCCTTCCTGACCACTTGTCAGTGTTGAAACCCATCCTGTTCTTATCTGCCCACCCCTGTAACCTGTCTAGGTCCAATTGCAGCCTATTCCTCCTTTCTAGCATGCCCACATCCCCCCACATCTTAGTGTCATCAGCAAATTTGAACAGGGTGCTTTTCACCCCCTTGTCCAAGTCACTGATGAAGATGTTGAACAGCGCGGGTCCAAGGACTGAGCCCTGGGGGACCCCACTGCCCACATCCCTCCAGGTCGAAAATGACCCGTCCATAACCACTCTCTGGGTGCAGCCCTCCAGCCACTTAGTGATCCATTTGACTGTGTAAGTGTTGACGCCACAGTCCCCTAGTTTTTTAATGAGCATGGGGTGAGAGACAGTGTCAAAGGCCTTCCTAAAGTCCAGAAAGACTACATCCCCTGCTACACCTGCATCTAAGGATTTTGTGACCTGGTCATACAAGGCCACCAGGTTGGTCTGACAGGACCTGCCTCTAATGAACCCATGTTGGTTTCCCCTAAGCATAACCTCCCCTGCTGGCCCCTCGCGGACATGCGCCAGGATAATTCTCTCAAAAAACTTACCCAGGATCGAGGTAAGACTAACTGGCCTATAGTTCCCTGGGTCCTCCTTCCTCCCTTTTTTGAAAATGGGAACCACATTGGCCCTTTTCCAGTCCTCTGGCACCACACCAGAGTACCACGAGTGCTCATAAAGCCATGCCAAGGGTCCCACAATGACCTCTGCTAATTCCCTCAGCACTCTGGGGTGGAGATCGTCATGACCTGCTGATTTAAATATATCCAGTTCCTCCACTAGTTCCCTGACTAGATCCTCACTGACCCTAGGCCTGGGTGCACCTCCCCCAGGGTCTGAGGGGGTCCCGGCGGACAGGCTGATCTGGTCCCTGCTCAGGAAAATGGAGGCAAAGAAATCATTAAATTGGTTAACCTTGTCATCTGGTGCGACAACCAGATTTCCTAGCATCCAAACTGCAAGCAGCCCTTCTGAAGTCCAGGGCTGCTGCCTTGCTGCTGGCTTTTGCCACCTTGCGCTGGATGGTGAATTCCAGCAGGCGATGATCGCTGTCGCCCAGGTGACATACTTCCTTGTATTCTAAGTCAGAGCACTTCAGTGTGCCCCTCATCTGACCTTGTGCTACTAGATGAGGATTTGTATTCGTCCTTGATGTAGAGCACTACACCCCCACCTTTCCTCCCTGTCCTGTCCCTCCCATACAGCCTATAGCCCTTGATATTCACCGCCCAGTTGTGCGTTGAGTCCCACCATGTTTCTGTGAGCCCCACTATGTCTGGCTCGGTGTCAGCTAGCAGGAGGGTAAGTTCCTCCTGCTTGTTCCCCATACTACAAGCGTTTGTGTAGAGGCATTTGAGGCCTCCTAAAGATGTGTGCACTGGCCCCCTAATCTCAGTACTACGCAGGCCCCTGTTGCTTACCTGGGTATTTGTTCTGCTCATCATCAGTCTGGGCTGGGCTGTTCTTGTGATGAATAAGGGATTAATGGATAAGGAATTAGTGAAAGGGAAACCATAGTAGTTTATGTTGAAAGTTAAGCTATTGAACTGGAAAGCAGTTACCAAAGGTGTTCTACAGGGATCCGTTTTAGGACCTATCCAAATTACAATCATAGAATTATAGAAAAGTATGGCAGGAAGGGACCTCCCTAGGTCATCTAGTCCAATACCCTGCCAGAGCTGGGTCACCCCTATCCAAACCATCCCCTACAAATCCATTGTCTAACCTTTTAGCAAAACTATACTGTTAACCCTGACACAATAACACCCTAACCTGCCACAGCTAAAGCAGGGGGACTACATCTAGTTGCTGCAAAGTTAGTTAAAATATGCTCAAGAGATCCAAGGAAGAGGGCCATGCCTGCTGCTCCAAAGCAAGGCAAACCCTGCCACAGTCTGTACTGATCTGACCATGGGGTAAAATTCCTTCCTGATGACAAATATGGTGATCATTCTGTTCCCAAGCAGAGGGACAAAACCATCTAGCCAGAACCTCTGGCTAGGCCATTACCATGTCCCAGTCAAAATCCCCAGACTTCACTGCAGCCACCACCCAATGCTTCTGAGGAAGGTGAAAAAGAAAACCACGTGTAGCAGCAAGAGGGGGGAAAAACATTCTTTCCCAAACCAGCAAAGCTCAGAAACATAACATAGTATATAACATAGACATGACTATACCTAAATCATCACTAACCATGCTCATCCAACCTCTTCTTGAACACCTACAGTGATGGACATCTAACAGCTTCACTAAACTGTCAAGTCCACTGCCTCTCATTCTGACGGTGAATAATGTTTCCTTCATACCCAATCTAAACTTACTTTGCTGCAACTTCAAGCCATTGGTCTGCATCCTACTCTCCGTAGCAAGAGAGAAAAGGTATTTCCCTCTTGTTTTGGTCTGGAACTAAATCTGTGTCATGAAATAGCAAATGACATGAAATTAGGAGATATTGCCACTATATAGATGAGGATTGGCTTTTTATGCAGGACAATTTAAATCATCCTGTGGGATGGAACATTAGAAATGGTATAAAGTTTAATAAAACAAAATGCAATTATGCACTTAGGAACTGATAACAAAAAATTTGGCCTATAAACTGGACATAAGTGAGGAAGAAAAGGACCTGGATGTATTGACTGATCCTACGATAGCCATGAATCACTACTATGATGTGGCTGCAAAAAGCGTAATAAAATTTGAGAGCATGTTAGATAAGATTTCATCCTTAGAGACAAAAAAAAAAGTTAGTATCACTGTACAAGGCCTGGGTAAGGCTTCATTTAAAATGTGAGTATAGTTCTGGTCACCAACATTCAAAAGTACTAACTTAAACTAGAACCAATATGGTAGAACCTAGAATCTACACTAGTACCAATACTGTATGAACCCCATTCATAATGGAGTGGTTTGCAGCCATCTTAATTCACAGCAGGTTTCTGAATTAAGAATGAACTGCTCAGATGTTTTCTACAGCTTTTACTCCAAAGGACGCCACTCCTCTAATAAATTTCATCCTATGAAGTGGTTTGCTATGATTCTAGGTACACTCAGATACTTTGCAAAGTTTCATCTCTGTGGTGGGGGGAGGGCAAGAGAGGTTAGAAACCAGCCATGTGAAATATCTGAGTTCTACTAAACAGAGAAGGACCTCTAATATGTTTAATGGAATTATGACCTTATATTATGAAATAATATTAAAGGAGGTTCGTTTCTTTAGCTCCTCAAAAGAGGAATTAAGCGGGATATAATAATTTTTTACAAATACATTCATGGATTAAATACTACTTTAAAATTGAAACCCACAAGTGTATTGATAGAAAAGGGAGCTCTTGGTTCAACAAGCAGAGTGTGCTATGTGTGGAATCTACATGGTGAGGTACAGAAGCATCTGTCTTTCAATGTGATATGTGCCCGACAACTTTGCTTCAGGCTTTTGCTGGTTGCCTGCAGAGGCAAGGAGGGAATTTTCTTTCAGTTTTGAAAGCTGTTGGCTTCTGCTTTTTTTTTTTCCTCCCGCCGTTCTCTGAGGCACTGACATTGGCCACAGATTATGTTGGGGTCTTGGATTGAAGTGTACTGATACTTTTGCTGGGAACTAGAAAACTCAGAGGTTCTTGGCAAGAGGATCTTTCATCAAGATCATACCAGTCACCAAATATGGAGTCAGAAAGGATTTTTTCCACTAGGTCATACTGACAAAAACTATGGAGGGTTTTGCCTTTCTTTGTAGCATGGGGCATGGTCCTCTTCCTGGGATCCTCTGAATGTGTATTAACTAATTACTTTTCTGTAGTTGCAATGGTAACTGCAATGCCTATGTCTCCCCTGCTTTTGCCAGTGTCATATTGCAGAGCAGAGGTGTAAATGACCAAGAATGCACCAAAAGCAGTTCTCCCTTCCCCTTCACCATGTACATTATAGCTTTAGAGCATCAAGCAATGGTGGTGCAGCAATGTGTGTCATAGTGTGCAGAGCACTCTAGGAACTGGAATTCAGTAGAGCAGCAGCAGAGTTCACTGCTGCAGATGGAAATTTTTGCCTCTTTTGGCCAATCAGGCAAAAAACTTTCTGATTTTTGTGGCAAAAAGTGGGGTGAAGTACAATTCCCAGAGTCACTCTAACACACTGCTGCACCACAGCTTGCTGGAGCTGGAGAGTACTATATATGATGAGCAGGGGGCAAGTGTGTGAAGTGCCCCCAGTCCACTCTTGTGCCCTGCCAAACAGGCAGTGCCTGAGGCACAACCCCCTCTTACCCACCCCTCTTTGTGCTGCTGTTGTACTGTATTCCCAATGGGCACCTATACACATGATGGAGCTCTGCTCTGATGCATGCTATTTAGCTATGCATCAGAGCAGACTCAGTTAATCTTTTCTGCTCCAAGTCTGCTGAAGCATGCTAATTAGCTTGCTCCAGCAGCCTGAGCATCACATGTGTTCAGCGTCCTGCATTTTAAAATGGTGGCAGAGGCGCTTCATCTCAAGATCGTTGAACGTACTTTAGTTAAAGTGCCCCCACCATCATTTTGAAGCGTAGGACACTGAATACACATGGCACTGCAGGCACTTTAATTAGAGCACCTCTCAGAGCTGCTTTAATTAAAGTTCCCCCTCCTGCCCCATCCCAGAGCACATGTATAGACACCCTATGTTTCTGTCTCTGCCTTGTAGTTGTGTGTCAGGATCTGAAGCATCTCTTTTAGGAATCTTTGGGTAAGTAGTTGCATTTGAATGCACTCATGGAACTCAATGGCCCAGGAGGCCCCTTCCATTCTCAAATGATGCCCACTTTTGTGTATGTGTATATGCATGTATGTAAATGCCAGGGAGAAATATCTGGAGGGAGGGATTGCTGTGGAAAACTCAGAAGGAAATCCGGGCTTTCTGATTTTACCTGGTGATGTCACCATTTCTCAGGAGATCAGCCTGGCCATACCATTGCTTTTGTGGGAGACCAGAGGCTAGGCACACTGGATTCCAAGAGATGTCTAAGCAGAGTGGAGAGTATTAATATTCAGTTAATATTATGGAATGCCATAATTCTGGAGTGGCTTGGAGAGCACTCTGCACTATGAAGAGTTGGAAGGCAATACTTATCTCTATGCTCAAAAGCAGTTGAGTCTGTTTCAGCTGGCAATGTAATGTCAGAATCTGAAAATGAATACAGAGGAAGGCAGAAACATGATAATGCCAAATGTGCGCCAAAGAGGTTAGAAATGTAAGCATAGAATCAAATCAGAGGCTGCCTGAAAAATTGGGGTGGAGGGAGAAACTAACTTAGGGTAATTACTGTGAAAAAGAGAAAGAACTAGGTGTCTTGGGTGGCCAGAGCCGACTCGAGGTGATTTAGAAATTGCTCGTTCGTCAGGGCGGGCTGGTGAATGGAGAGGCAGACAAGGTTTAATGGTTGCAAAAACGTTTACTTATGCCGCTTGTAGTTGCAACGCAGATGGTCCGGTCATCTGAACAACTATGTGAGTTGTTCCAGCTGGCGAGGCCCAAGCCAGTTAATCCGTCCGCAAATCAAGCCAGCGGGAAAAGGGTACATATGGGATTGCGCTCGGCGACGGGAAGAAAGATCGATAGGTGATCAGTCTATCGATCAGCTAGTCGCAAGTCAGATCTCTTTAGAGGCACTCTGCAGCGTGCTCAAAGTTCTTCGACCTGGGTGGAAGTCGCACAAATTTTTAAATGGCTAGCAAGCCAATTACTAGCCGCCATGCGTGAATAATTTAGCACTGGCCAATAGCGGGACACAAATTTGCATTCGAATAGCGGGAACTCTTTGCACCATGCATTTCTGTGCTGCAAAGAAGAAATGCATCCTGCAAATTGGCGGGAACTCTCTTGCACCGAGGTTCTTCTGCTGCAACAGAAAACCTTTACTTTTGCAAGAGGCTCTCATGTGGCGGGAAAATTCCACCATGCCGAGGCACCAAAATCACTGGGTTGTGACACTAGGAAGCAGGAGCACTGGAAGTAACCTATTGGTAACAGCATGGAACACATTGGACAGAAGCCTAAGTGTGAGATGAAAGGCAATAAAAGGACATGCAGTGTGAGGCTGTTTACAGATGTACCTGTCCCAGAGCAGAATAATGTCTTTCTGCAGCACTGGCATGACTCCACACAGGATGCTGAGTTCCATTCTAGCACTCCATCGATCTAAAATCTCTGATTTCAGAGAAAAGCAACCCAAACATTTAGGTGGAGAAGTATGAGAAGGAGGCAGAGTCACATATTGATATTGGCCCCAGGTTTGAATTTCTGACTAGTTCTGCTGCCTCAATTTTTAGATGCTCAGTGTTAAACAAATATTGCCTAATTCTCAGATGTTCTGATTAACCAATGTTCCACCTGAAGCCAGTGAAAGATGTGTGGGCTCAATACTTCTGAAAATCATGCTCATGTAAGAAGTCTAAGCTTAAGCATCCAAACTGCAAGCAGCAAAACCTACTGGCCACATTTGAAAATTTTTGCCTGGGTGATTTATCAAAGGTTTAGGCAAAGCCAGAACAGAGTGCAGAGGTCCTAAATCACAAAGTTCCACAGTTATGTATGTGTCCTTCCTTAAACAATTACTATCTTCTTACTGCTTGAAATAGTGACTTCAATGACTTATACTTTAGCCAACAACAAACTGCAGCAATCTTCCTTCTATTAATTTAAAATAGCTTCACCTTCACTCTACACCAGGAAAGCTAGCTCTGAAGATGCCTGGAACTGAGACTTCTAGAGGCTGAGAACAGCTAGAAACAGACAAGCAAGATGAAATGTTCCACCTAGAATAAACATGGGAATATGATCTTCCAGAAAAAAAACTCATTATTCTTTGTGCCTCCTCCTTAAGTCCTTCATGTTTATGACCCCCATCACCATAATATCTGAGCATGTTCTTGTGTAATCCCAACACTGTTCAGTTCGTCTAACCCTAGGGCTACCAAAGTCTGCAAGTGCTTTGTTTTACCCGTGCAGTTCCCTGTGTACCTAAATGTCTTTCTGGGGTGCTCAGAGCTACCTAAATCCTCACAGTACTGAACAACTAGGTATCTAGTGGGCACATCTACATGAGACACTACTGTGCATTAATTTAGTACTGGTATTAGCAAATACTAAATAAATGTGCAGTAACCAGAGTTAATGTGAGGTAGTGTTGCCAAATGTCTAAGTTATTGCGCGGTAGCCAGCTAATACTGTGCAGTAGTGTATTAGCACTGTCAGTGCTATGATATGCTACTGTGCAGTATTTTTTGGCTACTGCACAGTCAGCAATTCCTGTAGACATGCCCAGTCATGCCTAACCCAGTTCACAAGCAAATTGCTTCACCAACCTGCTGGCCAGGCCTGATCCACAAGGCATTCCCCACAAGATAAATACAGAATTGGGCACTTCAGAAATCAAAACTGCTGTTGCTGCAACTTCCATGTTTTATCCAATGATTCAGTAGTTTGAGCCAGGATGTGCAAGATCCATGTTCCATTCCTTTTTCTATCTAAGAACATTTGAATTTGCATCTCCCAGTAGATGAATGCTTCAGCTCCCAGGCTACAGCATATTCTGGGGTGGGATTCTCAGTCCCTCCTCTTGAAACAGTTCTATTTTTCATGGAATGATTAAATATTAATTGTGCTAGAGGGGGAGACTCTACAGAGTAATGGTTAGGACTTTCATCTGAGAGAAGAGAGATCAGGCATCCCTTTGCAGTGTAAAGCAATGATCCTATTGTCTGCCTATATTTTAATCACTTTTAGCCTTTCCTAAAGAATCAGAAGCAAGGGGTTTTGTTTGCTTTCCACTTGAAAGTTTAAGGGTTCTGCCAGGACATAAGAAGCCAAGCCACTAGGAGCAGCTAAGAGGTCAGCAGGGTGAGAGCACAGCTTACCAGAATGTCAGGCTAGGGTCTAAGTCAGAGGGTCTGAGAATATGAAGACCAAGTTCCAGGATGATCAAGAGGCAAAATCCAAGAAGCAAAATCTAAGAGCAGAAACTAGGGGTGAGAGAGCCAATGCTTAATTCCAGGCAATATCTGAGGTCAGAGTCAGGAAAAGCCAAAGCTGAGTCAGGAGCCAGGAAAACCCAAAGGAGCAGTGAATGTGAGGCTTGCTAGAACAGACTGAGACAATATTAAGGCACTCCTGCAGCCTGAGGTTTTAGGTATGCTTAAAAGGGATAAGCAGTGTTTCCAGCAGCCAATCCAGTTGCTCTCCTCCACAGAAAACTAAAGCAATCTCATTAGCCAGGGACTGGGGCAGGTATGATGGCTAGTGTTTGGCACAGCAGGCGTGATTTTCCAGAGGCCCTGACAAAAAGTTTGCCTAACCTCCCTCCCAACTATGCAGTTGGTCCAAAATATATCACCCAAAACCCTTGTTTCTTACACACTTCCTGGACCATCACAACTACTACAGCATTCCAACCCTTCAGACCTAGGGCAGAGCAAAGGTTTGCAGTATATTTCCAACTTACTATGGTCTACTACAAGCTAAAGTTTCACCTCACAGTGCAATATTCTTCCTAACACAGAAAATGTCTAGCACTGGAAAGCAAATAGATATATATATGAAACATGATTTCCTCATTATTGATGAGTTTCTTCTTTCAATAACTCAGTCAGACTGTAATATATGATATAGCATTATTTGAAAATATACCTGCATTAGCTGCAAACACATTTGAAAAAATAAAGATTGAGCTTGGGTTTTAATTGTTCAAAGACCATAAGCCTATCCTTCTACAGCATACCTCCCAGCACTCATATCCCCACAGTTGTCAAATTTTCTCAGATAAAAAGCTGGCGATACACCCTAAAATCTAAATTTCTCTGCATCCATATATATTTTGCCTTATGCCCCCTCCAAAAATCCATCAACTCTTCTGATGATATCATCTCATGCTGGCTGATTCAAAGCCTTCCTGCTTCCCCTGTTTGAGAGATGCAGCCAATTGGTAGCACTGGCTGGAACGACCTACAAAAGAAGGAACACTGGTGGACGCTGCTGCCCTGGAGAGGGGGCAGTTGAGCAACTGAGAGGCTTGTGATCAATCTACACAGAGGCGCGGAAACAGATAACTAAAAGAATTGAGACATACAGGGGCTGAGGCAGCATAGCTGCAAAGCATGGATACAGTGCATTGAAATGACAGATGCAGTGAGTCATCGAGTGAATGGGGCAACTGTAGATAAAGAAAGAGAGGGAGAGAGAAATGTGAAACTGTCCTACCGCAGCCCTGCCAAGAAGGATTACAAGAAGGAGAGGGATGGTGCTTAATGGGCACCTGACCCACTTTAAGGACTGCTGGTGGACCCAGCAAATACTGTCTCCTAAAAAGACTGGCCCCATTGAGGGATAGAGACAACAGAGAGTTGAAAGTGAAATAGACCCGCTGAACAGATAGGTTGGGTGTAAAGTTTACAGGTGCCAGATGAGTAAGGACTCTGTGCTACAAGCTTGGTTGGGCATGGACAGAGTATGAGGGGTGGTGGAGCCCTGCAACAGAGACCAACA
This sequence comes from Alligator sinensis, assembly GCF_000455745.1. NCBI lineage: Eukaryota > Metazoa > Chordata > Crocodylia > Alligatoridae > Alligator > Alligator sinensis. The sequence continues at coordinate 1,656,496 of NW_005842256.1, read as the reverse complement.
CACCAAGCACCTACTGTCACACATGAGCCATTTGTTCCCTTCTCTATATTTCCATTTTTTTTCTCCCATCAAGGTGTGGCAGGTGAGTCAAGGGGGATGATGGCTTGCAGGATCACTAGCAATGGAGAAGGTGCCCTATAACAAGGTGATGTCTTCCATAATGTGCAATTTTACCAGCAATCTCTAAATTAGGTGGAATTGTAGTGGTGCCTTTATTAGCAATTTGTTACTTTCCAGAACATCCACTAAGGAAGGCATTGTCTGAGTTAAAGGGATGGAGAGCAGATATGGCTATTGGGAATGATCATAATCTGGAAACACCGTTTTGCTATGAAAGGCGAAACTTATTTAGAGTACCCTTGGCTTTGGATACTGCCAAACAACATTTGCAAGGCTTCTCTGCAATCTCTGGACCAGTTTATGGGACTTTAAGTGGATAAACTATTAAACTAAGCAGAAATATCAGGAAGACACATATATTACGTCTATGTTAGCATGCATAGGCTCCATCTAGAGGTCACCAAGGAGACTGTTCTTAGTAAGTTAAGGAAAGAGCAATAGTAGGACACCATAGTGAAGTTTGTCATGATTGGTCCTTCAATGTGTTTCTTTGTCATTTGTGCCAATTTGGTGCTTAGATATTAGAAATGTGTGCTGTAACCATTAAGAGTTAGCTGTAGAGGTGTTTAATAAGGTAGTTTAATAAGGTATATACACAACAGGGAAGTTTAGAAAATTTAACTCAGACATTAAGCGGAATCTTTAATACATCAAAATTAGACCTGATGGAAAATCTACACAGCTGAATCCTTTATTTAGCTGTATAACGTATCTATCCATAGCAGCTTAATAAGTTAAAATATACAAACAGGAATAATTCAATAGGCTGAAGCTAGTTCTTATCTTTGAGTTCTTTGCAGTCTCTGAAAAGAGTTTTTGTTGAGTGTTCTAGCTCCATTTTATATAGTGTTGAGATGGTGTTATTGCCAAGATGATCCAGAAAATATGTGACAGGCAAAAATTATTGGGGGTGATAACTTTTATTGGACCAACTACACAGTTAGGATAGATATCAGCAAGTTGTCTGGTATCATAGTACCCTTCCCAAGATCTCTGAGAGGAGAGGCCTGAGGAAGGGCAGTGTCATGCTTGAAATCTTGTCTATATCGTTCACATGCCATTTTCGATTATACAAAGGTTCTATATTTCTAGGAAGCCCTTGTTGTTCAAGTATTATTGGTCTCTTGTACAATGTAGCCTCTTGAACTGTGTAAGGGGACTTCATCCTATGTTAGAGCATGTGCTCATAATGTGCTTTGGAGAAAGAAAGGTAGTGAAACATTTTTAAATAGAAAGATATAATATCCACTTCCCTGACATCTCCAGATCGCCTCTAAATCAAAGGGAAAAAACTTGCGTGTCCACAGGATTCCAGTCCTCTTGGTTATTCACTACAAAATTAAGACTAATAATTATCAAAGACTCTGGGCACATCTACATGAGATGCTAACTGCGCAGTAGCCTAATAATGTTGTGCAGTAGTGTGTCACAGCACAAACAGTGCTTATATACACAGTATTATTAGGCTACTGCACAATAGCATCTCTAAAATGGTATGTGCTGGCACTACTGCACAGTAATGCCAGTTCCTGAACATTTATTTAGTAGTTGATTATACAAATACTAAACTTAATGCGCAGTAAGTACAGAGTATTAATGAATGTGTAGACGCACCCTCTATCTCCTTTTTATTATTTTCTTAACAAAGCCATATTATCTCAGTTAGGTTGTAGAATAGTTCATTCCAGACAGAGAGAAGCCCAATGAAGATGTTTTAGATGCTACTTGTAAAGCTGTTTGAATTTTTTCTATGACAACATTAAAGTGAAAACCAGGGCTCCTGGTTTTTTCTCATTTAAAAAAATGCCCAATTTTCAGATAAAAAAGTAACACAAAATCCACATTTTTCTGTGATTAAAATAAAATGTCACTAATGCACATATATATAGTGGTCTTTCATTTTAATCACAGAAAAATGTGAATTTTGGGTTACCTTTTTAATCCAAAAATTGGGGATTTTTTACCAGAGAAAGCCAGGAGTCCTGATCATGACAGTTAATGAAATTCAACAAAGACAAGTGTGAAGTCTTGCAATTGGAACAGAACAACTGCATGCACAAATACAGCTTGGGCAATGGCTGACTAGACTGCAATATTGCAGAAAAGGACATGGGAGTTACAGTAGACTATAAGATGACTATAAACCAACAGTATGCTCTGTTGCAGAAAAAGGCCAACAGTATACTGGATTGTATTAACAGGAGTGTCACTTGCAAATCAAAAGAAGAGATTCTTCTACTTGATGCAGCACTGGGGAGACCTCACCTGAAGTACTGTGTCCAGTTTTGGGCCCCATACTTCAGGTAAGATGTGGACAGATTAGAAAGGATCCAGTGGACATCAACAACATTTATTAGAGGCCTGGGAAGCATGATTTATGAGGAGAGACTGTAAAAGCTAGGATTATTTAGGTTGGAGAAGAGAGCACGGAGCGAGGTATTTGATAAGTCTTCAAATGCCTGAAGGGTAATTATAGAGAGGATAGAGAAGGACTGTTCTCTGTGGCTGTAGGGGACAGAACTAGGAACAATGACCTCAAGTTGCAGCAGAGGAAATTTAGGTTGAGATTAGGAGGAACTTTTTTACTATAAAGGTGATTAAGCATTGGAATGGACTACCTAGAGAAGCTGTAGATTCTCTATCCTGGGGATTTTCAAAAGCAGGTTAGACAGACACTTGACATTGGATGGTTTAGCTTGGATGATTCTACCTTGAGCAGTGGACTGGACTAAAGGAGCAGACAGAAGTGAAGCTCCCCACTGGAACTGAAAACACTTTTCAGGAACCATTCTGAGTTACAACCATCACCTGAACCAAACAGAAGTTCACTGTTGGTTCCAGGGAGGAGAGGAATCTAGCTGCTGGCTGGAGCCAGAAGCTGGTTTCCCCTAACAACAGCCCCTCATCCCTCCCAGCCTGTCCCTGTTTCAGAATGGGAAGGGGGAACAGGAGCAGAGGAGCCTCATTTTAGGGGTTCCCTCACTGACACTGCAGATTGGGGTGGGTGAATTGGAGCCCTCCCACCTCAGAGGAGTTCCAGTACACCCTTGCCACCCTCCAATGGGGGTGGAAAAATCCCAGACTAAATTTCCTCCACTCCCTTTCCTCCTTCCCATTCTGAAAAAAACTCAGAGGCTGGCAGGCAGGAAGACAGAAGTTAAAGAAAACATAATGTTTTAAAAAGTCTTCATCTGCAATCAAGGGTCAGATTTTCACCCAATTGGCTATTTTTAAGTGATCTGCAGCTGTGCACTTGTGTTTTGTCATGACTATAGACTGGTTTCTGTGGCCAGATTGAGTCACTTCTGTCTGCACTCTAGAAGACCTTTTGAGGCCCCTTCCAGCCCTACTTTCCTATAATACTATGATCCTAAATTGGATTTTTAGTTAAATTTAATTATTACAAAAATTGTTTACTTTCCGTGGAAAATTTGGAGTTCTTCATTGTAAAGCCAACACCCAAAACCCCTTAGTACTTTCAAAGGAAAATCAAAAGGTAGAGATTCTGCAGTACTGGTACGGTGCCTCATGGAATTTGTAGTTCAGATGCCTTTTGCTCTCATTCTCCTCTATAGACTTGGCTTTACAGTTGTAGTCCATTTTCTATGATATATCATGTCAGTATTATCTCATGACGACATACTGCCTGCAATCTCCAGAAGGTGTTTCATCAGATACGTGGTTTGACCCGGGAACCTAGTCCTGGGAGAGGAGAAGGTGACCTACAGGTACCTAAACTATAATTCTAGTAAGACATTGTAGCAGCTATACAGAAGCCTTTTTAAATAATATTTTAACCAAAAAAATTATAAACTGACTATAGAAAATTTAGACAAATATTTTAAAATTAAAGTTTTTTTGCCAGGGGGTGGGAGGGTGGGAGGGGGACCTTTCTCCTTTTTATAAGTATGGGAGAATATCTATTTTCTTATCAAAATTGTGTTAAAAAACAGAATTGATCTAAACTTAGTGCTCATAAAATGTTTACTTCATACTGTTTGGTATGTGTTTTCACTAGACCTGGTTGGACAATGAGACTTTCATTTTGTGAAAAAGGCTGAGGATTTTTATATTTGTTTTTAAACCACTTTGGAACAAAAACAAAAACTAAAAAAAAGAGCTTTACATTTTTTTCATGTCTGAGATCTCCCCCCATGACCACCACCTCTCAAAAGCCACTAGCATGGTAGCTGGGGCACCCACGTGGGATGTGAAAAATCCAGGTTTGAGTCTCTTGTCAATTTTGAACAAGCTGGGCCTCTTATGGCTAAAGTGGATACCCTGAACCCTGAATTGGGCTAGTTCCTGGTGGAGGGTCTGTACTCTCTTTGTGCCTGAAATTCTACCTTGGAAAATTCTATCTGTGGATATATTTCACTGGAAAATTCCCAACTCACTCACAAGCTTAGGAGGTCTCTTCCTTTATGTATTTGCAGTGCTTTATATAGCTCTCTGGGGCCTCTTTGGGGTTTGCTGGGACAACAGAAAAAACTGCATATCTTATCCAGTGTTTGCAAGTTTTCTAGTAGAACTGTTTTTTTGTTTTTTGTTTTCCAAAGGGGAGAGAATATTAATTTAAAAAAAAAACCACCCAAGATGTATTCTCATTTTATGCATCCAGTAATTATGAAGGACTCTGCATGGGAGCTGGTAGACAGCATAAGGGAACCCAGGGTAAAAGGGCTGATTCCTTGGTGGAGCATTATACCCTTGTCTGACACACAGTGGGACAGCCTCAGGTCCTAGCCTTCCCCATGCATGGAAGACCTTCTTCAAACTCAGCTAAAATGTGATGTGGAGTACAGCCCTTCATTGAATACTCCTATTTAGAGCCAGTGGTTGCAGACAGAAGTGCAAGTCCCAGGTGTAACTCAGGACGATTTCTGCAAATCATTCTGAGTTATAACATTACCCCAGACTAAACAAAAGTTCAGTGTTGGTTCCACGGAGGGAGGGGTTCCCATTGCAACAGCCAGGGTTCTCTGCAAGCGCTCACTGTTTTCAGAATGGGAAGGGGAAAGGCAGCAGAGGGAGCTCATTCTTGGGGCTCCCCAGCCCATGCTGAAAGGAGGGGTGGGTGAATTGGAGCCCCCTCCCCCTCCCACCTTGGGTCACTCTGCAGCCATGCACTTGTCTTTGGTCACACTGCAGAAATAAGAAAAAAACCCTCTGAGTTCACAGAAAGGGGTGTAACAGGGAACCCTAATCCTATTACCAGGAAGCAGAGTAGCTGATTTAAGGTCAGAGTCTTCAGAGCACAGCCTGCCAGCAGAGCAGGAGTTAAAGGGTAGCCCTGCAGACTGGTCAGCTGACTGGGGCTGTCACATGACTGTGTGAGAACTCAGGCCAAAGCTATATAAGTCCTGGGCTGAGCTAGCCAAGTGGGGTCAGTCTAGGTTGTGGTAAAGTGTGGGCTCCTGAAGGTGTCAGGAAACAGAAACAATCCTGCAGGTGAGAGCACCAGGTACAGTAAACCCAGAGATGTGGAGCCATAGGTAAGCAGGCTAACTGCCTCTATTATTTTTCTTTGTTATAACCCAGGGATGCAGTGTGTATGTTGTAACTTTAAACCAGTGGTTTGTGGATGAGGCTAAAGGGGAGGTAGACACCTCATTAGCACCCATGGGGGTGTAGCTACAGAGGCCAGAGAGCCTGGTACCACAGGGGCACAGATATGCAGGGGCAGGGGTCCAGAGGTGAGAGTAAGATTGCTCTCTTACTGGGTCTAACCTAGATGGCTTAGCTACATAAAAAGGGGTGGAAGCCAAGTTGACTGAGACTCCAACAGGAGGAAAAATATGCACATAACACCTGTGAGGCATGGGAAAGGGGTGGTATGGAGCCATTCAAGTAGCCTTTAAGGCAGGAGCTCCTCACCTCCAGGTGTTTTGAGAGCACAGACCAGATCTGGGATGCCCTGGGGCAGCCTCCCTTTTGAGAACCCAAAGAAACATTAAGATGTGGCAGACGAGTGAAGGGGAATCTGTTCCCAGGAACTAATTCAAAATAAAAAGGGACTTTGGGTTGCCTCTAGGTGTTCTCGAATGCCTCTGGGGATGGCACCCTGTTACAATTGGAAACTCACTGGCACAGCTGGAGGCCAATAATAGTGAGCAACTGGGAACTAGTGTGGTTCACCAGCAGCTGTTCAATTAAACTCGGCCCCACCTGTGGCAGTGTGGGCATTTCTGGCCTACAGCCAGGGCTGGGAGAAAAAAGACACCAACATGGGACTGAGGCAGAGAGCCGGGAACACCAAGATGCCAGCAAAGCAGCTCTGGACCATGAAGAGCTGGTGGAGCTAAGTCCTGGGAGCGCAGAAGGGCTCCAGTACTTTGAAAAGCTGCTGTGATGATGGGGAAGGCAAGGAATGCCAGCAGGAAGATGCACCAGACTAAACAGCCTTCCGAGGAGCTGGCAGCACCACACACCATTTGTTTTGGTTTCAGGATTTTTTTTTTATTATTATTATTTATTTAGAACTCAGGAAGCAGGGTTGAAGCTCAGGGAAAAGGGAAGCTGAGGCTCACCACTGGCAACGGCAAGCTGGGGCAGGCTTCAGACTCACTAAGAACATAGTTGAGGAGGGTGGGTGGACAGCCCCGATGCACCAGGGAAGGCGGCAAGTGCCACTTAGTACTTATTAAGCAACCACAGAGTTGATTAGAGGGGAAGTGCCCAAACCACAGGCAAGAGGGGACCTGGTGTACCTGTCTGTTTTCTTTTTTGTCCCTTTTTTATTTTCTTCATGGGTTTCAGGCAGCTAAGCTGTCTCCTGGCCGGTAGTCTCTGTTTGTGGAAACAAGGATTTTATGTGTTGGCACCTACCTGAGTTCTGTTCACCACTTAAGTTGCATGCCATTTCTTCTTTGTGGATTGAACAGCAACTGACTGATCGGATGACAAGGGTAAGGCGTGGTGTCCATAAGCCAGGCCCGAGGTGAAGGTGCGCCTGTAGGAGCCTCAAACAAAAGATGGTTGCCCACTGAGAACGAGGGCACAATGGATATGATATCAACAGGGTGGTGCTAGGATAGGGTGTATGGGAGGTTGGAGCCCCAAAGAAGATATGGGCACACCTCACTTATAATTGCACACAGCGGAAGACAAAAACAAGTTTAACACCCAGACATGGCAGGTAAGAAAGAGGTAATCATGGATGGATGTAAGGATTGTGTGTTATGACTATCCTATACTGCACCAACACACCCCTATAAACTGCTTTCTGTGGCCAGATCAGGTGAAAATTGTCACTTCTGTCGGTGCCCACTTTGTCTCTCCCCTCTCTACCCAGTGCCTATACTCTAGGCACAAGTAGAGAAGTAAGTAGCATCCAGGAACGGGGAGGCATGGTTGATTCCCTCCATGTCTCTTCCTTCCCAGAGTCAGGGGGAAGTGAGGAAGGAGTTGTGCCTCTTTGAGCCACAATCCACCCCTTCTCCTGGGACAGCACTGTTACACCCCAGTCCACTTTAAGTGAAGCCTTGCAGCTCAGTCCAGTTTATATACTTTCCTTCACTGTCTCCACACTGAATACTTTCATTATGGTGTCTGTCTGTCTCTCTCTTTCTCTCTCTCATCCCCTTGCTTATGGTTTAAGGCTCTCCATTCTCCTGTCCAGCTGGTGACTTCCACAGGTACTGTAGCAGAAAAATTGTGTTGAGCCAGTCAGTATACAGAGCTTTGTACAGCATCCACATGTATGAGTGTGCACACTGCATTATTGCACCAAACACCAGAAGCAAAACTGGATATTTGAGTGGTGGCAGCATCTGGGGTAGCATCAGCATATGGGATGCTGGCTATTTTTGCATCAACCCCCAACAGGTTTCAGGCTGGGCTGGGGTTGGGGCTGGGGTTCTGATCACCCCACTTTGTTACACTTCTGCTAAACATCAACATGATGCTCATGACTTCATGGGCTGTTAATATTCTCTTGTCACTTTCCCCCTCTGCATCATTTTTATGTGCAATGTCTGTTATATTCTACCTATATAGATGCATGAGTTTCATGATCTTCAATACACGCTCCACGTACTCCCCAATTTACTTAGCTATATGTCTGCAACACATCTCCTTTAAATGCAAATGTCAATGTTCGTAAACAAACTGAGTCTGATTGTAGTCTCCTGTTCTAACTATTAGATTGCATAAGAAGCCTATTACTTGGCCAGGTAATTTCATAAGGGACTGTGATGCCTGTTCCTGGGATTCCTTAACCTTTCCATTTTGGCACAGTAATTATTCCCTCTACATTGGAAATGTGTGTTAGATCTGAGTAGGACATTGAGAATTAAAATCAACTTCACTGCATTTGCAGTTATAAGAGAAACAGGTCACTTGATGGAGTCAGTATCTTGAGGGCTGCATCTTTATTCTGCTGGGTTTCCAGAATGAAACTTAGGTCATATTTAACTCTCCAGATACTGTAATAATTCCTGTTTTAGTGTAATGTTTAGCTCGCCTTAACATCTCACAGGAGAACTGCTGGAGCTTGTTTGGTTTTTATACCCTATTTGCTCTTTGTTAAAAGTATTTTTAAAAACAAGGAGTTTCTGAATCAGGTGTCATGTCTTAAAGAAGTGTCTTTTCAAAATATTTCAGAAAGTCATATTCCTGCTTACACTTTCTTTTGTCAGGGGTTTAAATTAACATTGAAACCAGGAATGCTGTCAAACACTGTTACACAACATATGTCACAAATCTGAACACATATAATTTTTATGCTTGTTATAAAAGGGCTTGTGCTCAGATTTTGAATGTTCTGGTAGAGAATAGTGCTCCTTTTGGGTCAGAGTTAAGGTCATTGTACTTTGATGAAATGCGTATTGCTTTGTACTTTGTAAGAATAATTGTGTTTATTATGTGGGCACTGTAAGATTTATGACACCCTTAACTATTCATTTTGATTGCTTTTAAGTGCCCAGATTTTGTGAATACCATGATAGGTAAGTACATTGTTGTCATTCAGACACTATAATTAGTTTTCTGAAACAAAGAGGGGTTTTGTTTTTTGCAATATTTACAAGCCAGTTCTGACATTTTCAACAAATCAGGCAAAGCTGCTTACTTGAGAGAGCTTGTTTCTCTGACTATCAGCAACAAAACCTCCATGAATTGAAAAGAAAAAGATGTGACTGGTCTGCTTAGAGCTGACAATGAGAATTCACTTTCTTTTTCATTTTCACAGTGTATTTCAACTGCAAACTCTTAAATGAGGCTGTTGCTAAAGGCACTCAAACACAAGCTATCTTAAGTTTTAAATTAGAAAATTCATCACCATGATTACTTATCAAATGTCAAAATATGATGACTCAGCCAGAGTCACATTTACTGATCTTGGCCTTGTGACCAAAGTCTTTGGGAAGGAGTGAGAATGTTTGACCCACCATTACCTCTGCATGAAACTAGTGATGCAAATAGTTTTTCCTTACCTATATCATCTGTCACATGAATACAAGTGATCTTTGCCAACAAAGAAAGAGCCTAATACTACCTCCTTTACCAAGCTGTTTCTCCATTCAGAACTAAAATAGCTCTTTCCTGTCATCAGCTCCTGACAGTGATTTCAGACATTTCAAAAGTCTGCAACTGAAGATAACCTAATTGGATGACGCTGTATCATTTTTGCAACAGCAATTCATAAAGCAGCTTTCTGACTTGTCTCATGAGCTCTCGTCTCAATTTTTGAAGATGAGACCATTGGTATCAAGACTTTAACTGGCTGAGAATCCATTTTGTATTACTATCAAAGCTGACACAGCTGCTGCAAGAAATGTGGGTATAATATCAACCAAACCAGTTTTCCTGAAGCATTGAGCACCTGCAGCTCTTAGAGCAGTGGGCTCCAAACTTTTTAAGTCAGTGATCACTTTTGGAATTTAAAAGGAACCCAAGATCTACTCCCACCCCTCCTGCCCAGCAGGTAAGTCTGTGGGGAGGAAATGGGGCACAAAATGGCAGAGAGGGGAAAAAAATTATTTGGGGGTACCCCCCCAGCAAGTAAGTCTGTGGGGGAAAATATAGGTGCCTCTACATGTGACAAAAATTGCCCATTTTTGCAGTTTAATTGTCATGCTGTGCATATGTGGGGGGTTTTATGATTTGAATGAGTTTGTTGCAAAGTAAACCACACCCTCATGTAGTTTAGTTTGCAATGTAGCAATTTGTAACATTGCAGACTTCTGACAGCAACCCACCCTCCCCCCCAATGGGAGAAGCAGGCTGAAGCTGGAATTGGCAAGGGACTCGATCCTTTTTTCTTTTTCTTTTGCAGAGCCTGCCAGCATCTTCCATGGCCAGGGAGCAAGCTGCCAGTGGGCCATGTGGCCCCTGAACTGCAAGGGACTCTGGTCCTTCCCTCTTAAGTGGCGGCACCCTCCTTGGCTGCCCAGATGGGCTGCTAGCAGGCTGGGTGCTGCCTCAGCTCATGTTCAGGGAAGAGCTGGATCAGGTCAGGGGCCACCTCTGATCTGGGGCAGCACTTAGTTTCATAGTTTCTAGGGTTGGAAGGGACCTTGACAGATCATCAAGTCCAACCCCCTGCCATGGCAGGAAAGAGCACTGGGGTCAAACGACCCCGGCGAGGTGTTTATCTAGCTTCTTCTTAAAGACCCCCAGGGTAGGAGCCAGCACCACTTCTCTTGGAAGTTGGTTCCAGATCCTAGCCACCCTGACACTCCTGATGTCTAGTCTGAATCTACCCTCTGCCAGCTTGTGACCGTTATTTCTAGTCACTCCTGGTAGTGCTCGGGGGAACAGGGACTCCCCCAATGCCTGCTGGTCCCCTCTGACTAGTTTGTAACAGGCCACTAGATCCCCCCCAGCTTTCTCTTGTGGAGGCTGAACAGGTTCAGGTCCCTTAGCCTCTCCTCGTCGAGCCTGACCTGCTGACCCCAGATCATGTGGGTGGCCCTCCTCTGGACCCTCTCAATGCTGTCCACATACTTCCTGAAGTGCGGCGCCCAGAACTGGACACAGTACTCCAACTGCAGCCTGACCGGTGCCATGTAGAGTGGGAGGATCACCTCCTTGGAACTGCTTGAGATGCATCTGTGGATGCATGACAAGGTACAGTTGGCCTTCCTGACCACGTCCCTACACTGTCAGCCCATGTTCATTTTGGCATCAATAATGACTGCCTCTGCACTGATGAGAAAGGAGTTCCCCAGCCTGTAGGTCTGCTGCTGGTTCTTCCTCCCCAGGTGCAGCATCTTGCACTTGTCAGTCTTGAAACACATCCTGTTCTCATCTGCCCACCCCTATAACCTGTCTAGGTCCAATTGCAGCCTATTCCTCCCTTCTAGCGTGCCCACATCCCCCCACATCTTAGTGTCATCAGCAAACTTGGATAGGGTGCTTTTTCCCCCCTTGTCCAAGTCACTGATGAAGATGTTAAAGTGCAGGTCCAAGGACTGAGCCCTGGGGGACCCCACTGCCCACATCCCTCCAGGTCAAAAATGACCTGTCCATCACCACTCTCTGGGTGCGGCCGTCCAGCCAGTTAGTGACCCATCTGACTGTGTAGGTCTCGACACCACAGTCCCTAGTTTTTTAATGAGAATGGGGTGAAAGACAGTGTTGAAGGCCTTCCTGAAGTCCAGAAAGACTACATCCACTGCTACCGCTGCATCCAAGGATTTTGTGACCTGGTCGTAGAAGGCCACCAGGTTGGTCTGACAGGAGGACCTACTTCTAATGAACACATGTTGATTGCCCCTAAGCATAACCTCCCCTGCTGGCCCTCGTGGACATGCACCAGGATAACTCTCTCAAAAAGCTTACCCAGGATCAAGGTAAGACTAACTGCCCTATAGTTCCCTGGGTCCTCCTTCCTCCCTTTTTTTGAAAATGGGAACCACATTGGCCCTTTTCCAGTCCTCTGGCACCACACCAGAGCACCATGAGTACTTAAAAAGCCATGCCAGGGGTCCCACAATGACCTCTGCTAATTCCCTCAGCACTCTGGGGTGGAGATCGTCATGACCTGCTGATTTAAATACATCCAGTCCCTCCACAAGTTCTCTGACTAAATCCTCACTGACCCTGGGCCTGGGTGCGCCTCCCCTGGGGCCTGAGGGGGTCCCGGCAGATGGGCTGATCTGGTCCCTGTTGAGGAAAATGGAGGCAAAGAAATCCTTAAATAGGTTAGCCTTGTTGTCTGGTGCGACAACAAGATTTCCTACCATGCCTTGCAGAGGCCCCACGTTACCGGGTACCTTGTTTTTGCCCCCTATGTATTTAAAAAAGGACTTCTTGTTGTCCTTAATCTTGGTAGCTAGTCCCAGTTCCACCTCCGCCTTTGCCTTCCTGACCGCCCCCCTGCAGCCCCGAGCTACCGAGGTATAGTCTTCCCTGGTGATGGCCCCTCCCTTCCATTGGGTGTACTTCTCCCTTTTAGCTATGAGACGTTCCCATATGCTTTTGGTGAGCCATGGGGGCTTTTGCACCCTCTTGCCCCCTTTGACCCTCTTTGGGATTACCTCCCTTTGGGCATGGAGGATCGTCTCCTTAAGGATCGATGACTCCTCTTGGACACCCGACTCCCCTCCCCTCCGGGACCTCAGGACTTCCCCAACTGTTCTTCTTACCTCATTGAAATCCGCCCTCCTGAAGTCCAGGGCTGCTGCCTTGCTGCTGGTTTTTCCACCTTGCGCTGGATGGTGAATTCCAGCAGGCGATGATCGCTGTCGCCCAGGTGGTCGAGCACCCGCAGCCCCCCCATGAGGTTGTCGCCTGTGGCCAGCACCTGATCCAACAAGGCATCTCCCCTGGTGGGGCTGTGCACCTCCTGAGTTAGATGGAGGTCCTGTATCTCAGCTAGGAACCTACGTGAGCGGTCAGACATGGCTGATTGCTCTTCCTAGCAGATGTCTGGAAAGTTCAGGTCCCCCATAGTGACCACGTCTTTTGACCTAACTACCTCCGTGAGCTGACTTAAGAATTCCCGATCTAGCTCTTCCCCTTGGTTGGGTGGCCTGTAGTAGACCCCCACCATTAAGTCCCTTTCCATTCGACTTCCTTATATTCTAAGCCAGAGCACTTCAGTGTGCCCCTCATCTGACCTTGTGCTACTCGTTGAGGACGTGTATTCCTCCTTGATGTAGAGCGCCACACCCCGTACCTTTCCTCCCTGTCCTGTGGGTGTCTCTTGCTTTTTTGGTTCAAGGCTTCCTCCGCCCTCATCTTCCCCATCCCCTGACGAGCCTAGTTTAAAGCCCGCCGGAGGAGATGCGCCAACTTAGAAGAGAACACACACTTACCTTTGGGGGACAGGTGAAGCCCATCCCACCCGAGCATGTCTCTCATCGTGATGTGCGGGTCGTTGTCTAGGAAGCTGAAGCCTGCCTCGAGACACCATTCCCGAAGCCGCCACTTGGTCTTTCTGATGCAGGTCTCATATTGTCTTCCACATCCACTCACTGGTAGGACAGAGGAGAATACCACCTGTGCTCCTATCTCCCTCAGCATGCCCCACAGAGCATGGTAGTCTGTCATCAGGTGATCAGGACTTCTCCTGGCCGCATCATTAGTACCCATATGGATTAGGACCATGGAGTAGTAATCAGTGGACTGGATCACGGCCTGGATCATGCCCGTCACATCCTGAATCTTTGCTCCGGGGAGGCAGTACACCTCGCATGTTGAGGGGTCCTGGCGACAGATGGGGCCCTCTGTACCTCTCAGGAGGGAGTCACCTATGATGATCACTTGACACTTCCTCCTCTGGGTCTGCTTGGCTCCTTCGGCCCATTTGGAGTGAGAAGAGAGTGGAGTTGCCTCCTCGCTAGGGGTTTCCTTCTCTCCTTCCTTCTCCTGTCTACTTGCTGCCCACCTAGGCAGCCTCACAGGGCACTGTCACTGGAGGGAAGGACTGGACAGCTCAGTGCCAACTGGAAGCTCACTTCCCAGGGCCCAGGAGAGGCAGGCAGGCTCTGTGGGGAAAAAGAAAAGGATCAGGGTCCTCATCACTTTTTTTTCTTTCTCCAGCAGAACCTGCCTATGCAAGCTGCCAGTGGGCCACACAGCCCCTGAGCTGCAAGGGGGCCTGGTCCTTCCCTCCATAGTGGTGGTGCCCTCCAGGGCCATCTGGGTGGGGTGCTAGTGGGCCAAGGGCTACCCCAGCTTGGAGGCAGCACCTGGCCCAATCCAACTGTTCTCTGAGTCTGCCTGCTGGAAGCCTGCTATGCACTGCTTCCTGGGTGGGCTCGGAGAAGAGTTGGATCTGGCAGGGTGCTGTCTTCAAGCTGGGTCAGCCCCCGGCCTGATAATACCTTGCCTGGGGAGCTCCAGGGGGCACCCCCACCATGGAGAGAAGAACCAGGGGGGCCTGCAGCTCAGGGGCTGTTCAGCCCACCAGCAGCTGGCCCCCTGGCTGCAAGAGATATGGTCAGGCTGAACAAAAATAAAAAAGGGGGATTAGGCCCCTCTCCCTAACAGTGATGGAAGCTCCTAAATTGAAATGGTGGGTTTTTAATCATTTCAATTAAAAATCCACTGTTTCAATTTAGGGGACTAAACCCTTGTCACATGTATAAGTGCCCTATAAGTTTATTTGTACCAGACTGTAAAACCTTTACTCCCATAAGTGAACAGCTTTCACTGCCTCACTATTCTAACAGTGAAGATATTTTTCCTGATATCCAATCTAAATGTACTTTGCTACAATTTCAAGCTATTGGTGCACATATTGCTCTCTACAGCAAGAGAGAAAAGGTGTTCCCCCCGCTTCTTTATGGCAGCCCTTCAAATGTTATCTTGAAGACTGCTATCTCGTCCATCTTAATCAACTTTTACACAAGCTGAACATGCCTATTTCTTAGAACCTCTCCTTGCAGATTTGCCTTCAAACCCTTTTTCATTTTTGTCACTCATCTCTAACCCTCTCTAAATTTATCACATCCCTTTTAAAAAGTGTAGCACCAAACTGCATGCAATACTCTAGATGAGGCCTAACCAGTGCTGAGTAGGGGTACTATGACCTCCTTCATCTTGCACCCTATGATTCTATTGATGCATCACTATTTGTGCAGCTACAGCCATCATATTGAGTCTGTGACCAATAAAAACTTCTAGATCCTTCGCCATAGCACTGCCATCAGCACTGCCAGATGGCATAAGGTAAGAAAGCTTCAGCTTAAGGCCTCATGTTATGAGGGGCCTCTAAACCAACCCCTAGGCCATGAAGGGTCAGCTGCCAGATTGGAAGTGACTGCAGACCAGCAAACTACAGCCCCACAGAGCCAGGCAAAGAGGCCACAACTCCTCCCACAGGGCCTGCAGCAGCCACAGTTGAAGTTTGGGCCCAACCCTTACCCCCACCCCACCGGGGGTTTTGAGGTATCTTTACCTGTGTTCCAACCAGAAATTCTGGCTGCAGGGCTCCACACGGTGGTCCACAGTTTGCCAGGCTGCGGCCGCTTCCAGTCCGCAGTTTGCTGGGCTGTGGCATAGAAAGGTTGGGAACCCCTAGCTTAGGGCCCCAGTACGTCATAATCTGGCCCTGGCCATCAGCCAGTTGTCACTGGTCGTGTTTGTTCATTTATCTATTTATTCTTCCCATAGTGCATTTGTCAGCAATGAACTTCATCCTGTTGGCTTTCACCCAGCTTTCCAATTGTAACACTTCTACTGTATGTGTGTTCCATGTGATAACCCCTTTGTGGTGCTTATCTGCATACACAATTACTATGCAGGGTCAGATTGCTGAGATCCGGGTGCCTCTACACATGCAATTACCCTGAATGAATAAACTCTGGCACAGTTAGCACCAGAGCCAGCCATTCTTGGGCTCAACATTTACACATGTATCCAGGACCACAGCAGTTTGAGTCAGGGCTGCCGGAGGGCCTGGGCAGGGGGGATTCAGCCCCAAGCTATAGGTGATAACATCAGGCAGCATAGGGACTAGCTAGGGCACAAGGGTGCTACAGTGTGGGGTTAGCCAGCAGGCAGTCCCCACACTGTAGCATCCTCGTGCCCCAGCCAGCCCTGGTCACCATCTGCACATGTGTTTTGGTGCACTAAATGACTCTGCCATAGGATAGTATTTGTCCCAGACAGTACTGTCCTACTCAGGAGTTAATTAATTTACTGCACCCTAATATAAGCACACATGTAGATAGTGATGGTGTACTGTGAAGCTAATTGGTCATCTCTGCAGTAAAACGTATGTGTAGATGCACCCGCTGTATCCCTTTTCTGTATCCCCCCGGTAGGCATGGTCAAGGACAATGAAAACAATTTTTATTTGTTTTGATAGTGCTAACATGCTTTTAACTGCTTTTTAACCATTTAACTAGAAGGGGTCAGGTGAGTGGGTTTGTGTGCACTGTCCCTGACTTCTAAAACTTACATTTATAAAGGTTCTGAGGATGAAAGAGAAAATTGGGTAAAGGCTGCTGAGGAGTCAGTGCTCACATTGTAGTAGTCTTGTCTAGGTCACATTTCTCCACTGTGTTTATGAGACAGTCATGAGGGACTTTGTCAAAAGTTTTACTGAAAGCCAGATACACTGTATACACTGGCTCTCTTTATCCACCCAGCTAGTTATTTTGTTGAAGGAGATCGAGTTTTGTTTTGTTTTGTTTTTTGTTTTTGTTTTGTTTTTTGACACAATTTGTTCATTGTAAATCCATTTGCCTACTTGTAATCAGCCTTTTTCCCTCCAGATGGTTGCAAATGGGACTTGCCTGTAGGATGCCGGCCTGGTAAAGACAATGTGGCCCCGGTTTTTGAGCTTAGTCACTTGAATATGGAATATAATCAGCTATTGGATTTGGACTAAATCAGGAATATAGTGCTATGCAAATCCCTCTAGTAGGTCCAAGTTGTGAGATGCTCCAGTAACTTCCCAGGAATTGAGGTGAGACTAACTCGTCTACACTTCCCCAGATCCTCCTTTTTTGCCCTTTTTAAAACAGGGGCACTACACTGGCCCTTTTCCAGTCCTCTGGTATCTCACCAGTCTCTACCTCTTATAACACTTTTCTTAGTGCAGAATTTTTTTTTTTTATGATAGTCATGATGATTCAAGCTGAGTTTGTGATCCTCCATAACCTCCTCAGCCATGCTACTAACTAGCTAATTATCCCCCTTTCTGTATTTGTTTTTACTTCCCTAGGCATAGTACCTTGTATTCACATTTTGTTGTCTATAGTCCAGTTCTCTAATTTGATCATAGTAACTGTCCAGAATTTGAAGCCAGGATAACAGATTTATAATTCTCTAGGTACTCCTGTTTCCCCTTTTAAAAGATGGTCATTATGGTCTAGATTTTTTTCCCAACCTATATGGCATCTCAGTGGACTTAGGCACCTAAGTGCAATCCTACCCTGCTTAAGTGTCTGAAAATCCATGTTATATCTGCTTTTATAACACATCATAATTTGGCCCTTAAGACTGAGTCATAAATAAACAGCAAGGAGTACAACTTCTCTTGTGTATTACCAGATTTTTCCAGAAAATAAACAGAGTAGAATACTTGTATGCCTAACACATGGAAGTGTCAGGTCCTATGTTAGTCTTTTTACAGTCCTCTGGAAACTTACCTGTCATCCATGATTTTGCAAACAATATTGCCGGTAGCTCCAACTTTCCTTCAGCCAGTTCCTTCAGCACCTTGGGATGAATGTCATCAGCCCCTGCTGACTTAAATCCATGCAAATATGTCAAAAGCTGTCTTACACTTTCTTTCCTTGTCATGATTTACAGTCTTTCCCCTTCTTCATATGAATTTTGTTAGCTGCCTGATCACAGTCTGTTTTTTTTTCTGTGAAGATTGAAGCAAAGTAATCATTGAGCATCTGTTTATACTTTACTTTCACCATTGATCAGTGGCCCCTCGCTTTTCTTTCTCCTTTTATCTGACATATTTAGAAATCCCCTTTTTTAGTGTCTTTAACATCCCTTGCTAGTTGTATCTCATTTTTGCTTTTGCTTTCCCAATTCTTGCTCTTCCTTGGTATGCTTCCTTAGGGACTTGCTCTTCTTTTATTTAACTGCTTGTTTCTCTTTTGATTTTGAGGTAACTAAGCAGCTCCTTGTGCAGCCACATCTGTCTCTTGCAGTTCTTATCATTTCATGATGTTTGAATAGTTCCTTATGAACTCCCTGTACTACAGCCTTTAGGCACTACCAGCTCCCCTGGGCCCCTTTACCCTTTAATCCATCTGTCTTTCTGTTCCTGGTTGTCTCCCTAAGCCTTTCCTGGTTCACATAACCTTCCTTGCACTGCCTAAATGCCAATCCTTTTTAAACACATTTGGAACAAACAGATTCTCCTACGTTATAGCTAGTCTTCTTGGCATAACAATGGTACACTCAAACCATTGTCGATAGTCTGGTAAATACATGCTGGGAATCTTGTCAGCTAAGTCCCTATGCAAAGAAACATGCCATGACACAGCAATTTTCATTGGGTTGGTGGGAGTTCACATGACTGGAGCACTGTCATGAATGGGTACAAACTGTTGAGGATGGGCAGGCAGGGGAAAAGAAGAGGAGTTGCACTTTATGTAAAAAAGCTGTATGATTGCTCAGAGCTCCAGGATGAAACTAGAGAGACGGCTGTTGAATGTCTCTGTGCTAGGGTCATATGGGAGAGCAAAAGGGTAATGTCATGGTGAGGGTCTGTTATAGACCCCCAGACCAAGAGGTAATAGAAGTTTCCTGATCATAGGCCCTGGTTCTCATGGGGGACTTCAGTCACCCTGACATCTGCTGGGAGAGCAATACAGCAGTGTACAGGCAATCCAGGAAGTTTTTGGACAGTACTGGGGACAACTTTCTGGAGGAAATGCTGGAGCAGCGAACTAGGGACCACGCTCTCCTTGACCTGCTGCTCACAAACAGGGAAGAATTGGTGGGGAACGTACAAGTAGATGGCATCTTGGGCAGCAGTGACGACGAGATGATTGAGTTCAGGATGCTGAGGAAAGGAAGGATGGAGAGTAGCAGAGTAAGGACCCTGGACTTCAGAAAAGTAGATTTTGACTTGCTCAGGGAACTCAGGGACACAATCACCTAGCAAAGCGAGACTGAGGAGGAGAGGAGGCCAGGAGAGCTGGCTATACTTTAAAGAAGTCTTACTGAGAGTACAAAAGCATACCATTCCAGTGTGCAGGAAGACTAGCAAATATGGCAGAAGACCAGTTTGGCTTAGCTTATTGAAGTGTTCTCTGCTAAGTCACAAAAAGGAAGCTTTATAAGAAGTGAAAACTTGGACAAATAACTAGGGAAGAATATAAGAGCATTGCTCAGGCATGCATGGATGAAGTCAGGGAAGCCCAAACCACAATTAGAGTTGGAGCTAGCAAGGGATGTGAAAGGTAACAAGAAGGGTTTCTACAAATATGTTGGTAGCAAGAGGAGGAGCAGGAGAAGTGTGGGTCCTTTACTGAATGAACGAGGCAACCTTGTGACAGAGGATGCAGAAAAGGCTTGCCTTTTTTACCGCAGTGTTCACAGGCAAAGTCAGCTCCCAGATTAGTGCACTGGGCAGCACAGTTTAGGGAGGTGAGCAGCCCTCAGTGGTGAAAGAACAGGTTAGGGACTACTTAGACAATCTAGATGTGAACAAGTCCATGGGGTCAGATGGGATGCAGCCAAGGGTGCTGATGTGACTGCAGAGCCACTGGCCATCATCTTTGAAAACTCTTGGTGATCAAGAGAAGTCCCGTATGATTGGAAAAGGGCGAACATAGTTTCCATATTTAAGAAAGGGAAGAAGAAGGATCCAGGTAACTACAGACCAGTCAGATTCCAGTCCCTGGAAAAATCATAGAGCAGATCCTCAAGAAAGCCATTTCTAAGCACTTGGAGGAGAAGAAGGTGATTAGGAAAAGTCAGTATAGATTCACTAGGGGCAAGTCATGCCTGACCAACCTGATTCCCTTATATGACAAGGTGCCTGTCTCTGTGGATGCAGGGAGACTGGTAAATGTGGTGTACCTTGATTTTTAACAACACAACATTCTTGCAGGAAAGCTAAGGAAGTATGGGCTAGATGAATGGACTGTAAGGTGGGTAGAAAACTGGCTGGAGCATTGGGCTTAGAGAGTAGTAATCAATGGCTTGATGTCTAGTTGGCAGCCAGTATCGAGTGCAGTGCCCCAGGGGTCAATCCTGGGGCTAGCTTTGCTCAATGTCTTCATCAAGGACCTGGATGATGGCATAGAGTGCACCCTCACCCAGTTTACAGATGACAACAAGCTGGGGGGAATAGAAGATACATTGGAGGGTAGGGCTAGGATTGGGAGTGACCCAGAGAAAATGGAGGATTGGGCCAAAAGGAATCTCATAGATTCCTAGATTGTAGAGTCAGAAGGGACCACAATGGATCATCGGTGATAGCACCACCTCTCTTGGAAGCCCGTTCCAGATCCTAGCCACCCTTACTGTGAAAAATGTCTTCCTAATATCTAATCTAAATCCACTCTCAACTAGTTTACACCTGTTATTCCTAGTCACTCCCTGGGGCACCTTAGTAAACAGCGCTTCCCCTATTCCCCATTGACCTCCCTAATAAATTTATAAGTGGCCACAAGATCTCCCCTCAGCCGTCTCTTGTGAAGGCTGAAGAGATTCAGCTCTCTCAACCTCCCCCTGTAGGGTCTATCACGAAGGTCACTAATCATGCGAGTGGCCCTCCTCTGGACCCTCTCGAGATTCCCAGCATCCCTCTTGAAGTGCAGCGCCCAAAACTGGACACAGTACTCCAACTGCGGTCTGACCAGTGCCGCATAGAGGGGGAGCATCACCTCCTTTGTTCCATTAGTCATGCACCTGCTAATACACGACAAGGTGTGATTGGCCTTGTTGATGGCCTCATTACACTACCAGCTCATGTTCATCTTGGAGTCAATTATGACTCCAAAATCCCTCTCTGCCTCCGAGCTGCTGAGAAGGACACTTCCTAACCTATAGGTGTGCTGGGGGTTCCTCCTTCCCAGGTGGAGTACCTTACATTTATCTTTATTAAATTGTATCCTATTTCTCTCTGCCCACTGATCCAACCTGTCCAGATCAGCCTGAATCTGCTCCCTGCCCTCCAGTGTACTAACTTTGCCCCATAACTTGGTATCATCAGCGAACTTGGAGAGGGTGCTCTCCATGCCCTTGTCCAAATCGCTGATGAAGATATTGAATAATATTGGTCCGAGGACCGAACCCTGTGGGACCCCACTGCCCACCTCCCTCCAGGCCGAGAAGGAACCATCCACCACCATGGGGCGCATCCAGATGAGCATGTATGTGCCTGTTGTGGTGTCTCAAAGGAGTTTATCACAAAGCTCCCTTACAGTTTGGTCAATAAAAGCTATCTTTCTAACAGTTAACTGTGTCCTCATTTTCTTGCTCAACCACAGCCCCTCATCATAGAATCATAGAAAATTAGGAATGAAAGGGACCTCTGGAGGTCCATAGTTCAATCCCATGTCCAAGACAGGATCATCCCTATCCAAACCATCCTATACAAATCCTTGTCTAGCCTACTTCTAAATCTGCATAGTAAATGCTATCGCACTATCACAGGTAAAGCAGGGGGACAATGGAGGTCAATGTCCTGCTGCTTCAAGTGTTGGTAAAATGTATGTGAGAGATCCAAGGAAGAGAACCATACCCCCAGTACAGAGAAAGGCAAAACCCCAAATGTGCTGACTGGTCTGACCCTGAGTGTCCAAGACCTTTCCTGCCTCTGGTACTGCTAGCTGCTGGCTTGGACTCAGAGTATTTGGGGGTAAATTGGCTGCACCCCTTCCTGCCTTGGGCTGCTGCTGTTGGTGCCCCCCTTGGGGAGGAGCCCATTGCACTGCACCACACCCCAGCATCGCACCCCAAATTCTGCCTGCTGCCCATTCCACTGCCAAGCCACAGTCATGGAGTCTGCATTGGTGAGGGAGCTTGTGCTGCCTGTGGTCCCCTCCCCCACCATTACTGCCAGAGCCTAAAGGTGGCTTGCCTGCCCCAGCTGCCTTTAGCAGGCCACCCCCTGCCTTCACCTCCACTTTCACCTGCAGCACACCCTAAGTGGCTGAAGTGGACAGCTGCTGCTGCTGTTGCTGCTGCTGTTGCTGCTGCTGCTGCCATTGTTCTGCTGCTAATCCCTCTCAGGAGAGAAGGAGATTCCCTGCTGCACCACCTTGCACCACCTGACACCACACCTGCTCCCTAATTGACTGAGCTGGGAGAATAAAACTTTCTTTGGGAGCTGTGCCAGCCTGCAAGAGCTCTTTGCAAAAGCAGAGAATCCGTGAATTTCTCTGCTAAAAACAGAAATCCATGTTTTCTCTGATAAAAAACAGGGAATCCATGGTTTTCTCCATTTTTCCATGGGAAACGGAAAACCCCGGATCCCTGATGATGAGACTCTGGAGAACACTGAGTATTTCCTGTACCTCAGAAGTCATCTCTTGTAGAAGACTGACATTGACAAAGAAATCCAGCATCACCTCAAATCTGCAAGTGTGGCCTTCAGACACCTGAGGAAACTGGTATTCAAAGATTATGACATCAGATTCAAAACCAAGCTCATGGTTTATCAAGCAGTTATGACCCCTACCTTACTGTATGGAGATGAGATGTGGACAATGTACAGGAGGCACGTCAAGTCACTGGATAAGTACAACCATCACTGCCTGTGGAAGATCCTTCGAATCCAATGGGAAGACAGACACACCAACATCAGTGCCTTCTCACAAACAAACACCACTAGCATCAAGGTAATGATCATTCAACATCAACTTAACTGGGCTGGCCCCAATATCCAGATGTCCAACTCCAGACTCCCAAAGAAAGTTTTATTCTCCCAGCTCAGTCAAGGCATATATTCAAGAGGAGGGCAGAGAAAGCACTTCAAGGACATTCTCCAAACCAATTTCAAAAAATGAAACATTGACCTCAACTCATGGGAGACTATCACCCAGAACCACCCCAAAATGAGGAAGAGTCCACAATGGCAACAGGAGACAGAAAAGAGGGAGTGGCAGAAATAGTATGTTGTGGGCCAAACCAAGAATCCAGAGCAACCCCACCCTACATGAAAACACATGCCCAAAAGTAATTAGAACTGGTAGATCCCTGATTGGCCTTGTCAGCCATCTTCAAACCCACAGATAAGGCAATCATGGAAAACAAGCATCCTGAACGGTGAGGGATTGCAGATGATGATGATGATGTAATGGAGTGTTCTGGGTGTTGTGCCTCATAGTTGAGTGTGAGGTTTGAAGTGGTAATTATAGGATGTCTTTGGGTTATCAAGTGCCTGTAAATGGAGGGCATTGGACTCAATGGCCCAAGAGGTCCCTTTCAGCCTGGTTTTCTGTCCCTGAGACTTCCCTACAGAATAGATGCACCGTTGGTCTCATCTGTCTATAACCTAAGCTATATTCTCAAAGGACAGATTCTAGGCATGTCTCAGTATTCCACAAATTCAGATACCAGACATGCTAACATTACAATCTATCTCTGTGTCTATAGCTTATTATGAAATAATTTCTCTTTTTAGCATGTTTGCTACCCTCTTTGGTTCAAAGAAACTGAAAATCCTTCATTTGTGTTTGATGATAAAAACTGTGCAGATAGGGAAATCATAAAGAACTTTCGTGACTTCCTTTCTGGCTGAAATGTTCACTTGCTTGAACTTTTGGCTTTCATCTCTGATTTTTTTTTTACTGTAATCTTGAAAGATCATTATTTTCCTCTTTGTACTTTCCCACTATTGATCCCCTTTGTCCCTTGCTAGTTGCGGAGTATCTTCTTTCATTGTGTATCTAAGTAGTCTTGTTCTTAAGGGCCATGATCTTTGGTTGAAGAGATTTGTTTTGATTTTTCTGGAATAGCACATTCTCATGGTCTCCAAAGTAAAACCATTGGGTAATTTGGTCAGTTCTCTTAGATGTTTTCTCAACACTAATGGTTAAATCACCTTTCTCCGAGTCATCTGAAAACTGAAGGGAGGGGCATACAAGATAAGCCTCCACAGAAGAGACAGCAAAGATGTATGTACAATTCCTTTAAATGCATCACGGAAAGGTCAGCGGGCTCTGGGAAGGATCCACAGAAAACAGAAATAAAGTGACACCAGATGCAGGATCAAAGGCATAGCTGCAGGGCCAGCTGGATTTCAGAGTTAAAGGAAAGGGATTCTTTCTGCAATTCTCTGCCATTGATGTAGTATAGGGAGAATTCGGATTTCAGAAAGAATCCACTGACTTCAGCTGAAGTTTTTGGTACTCAGCACCTCTAAAAGCAGGAGCCATGTAGAAGTGGACATACAGTATCCCTTAAAGGTTCACTAGAAACTTTGGGTCACAGATGTTTTTGATTGCAACCATCAATGAAGGGATTTAAAATGTTTCTAGCTCAGAAGGATTCCTATGTCAGTCTGGAGTCATTATCATTTTCCATCCTCCCAAATGCTGATCCTTTGAAGTGAAGATGTTGCCTCCTGCTCTTGTCATTTCTGATAGGAGATTTTGTATCAGTTTTCCTAACTTCATCTGGCTGTCTCTTGCTGCATCTCAGTTTATTGTGGTGTCACTGCAAAGCAGTTCTGTTGTTGAATCAGAAACTGGAAGTAGGTACAAGGTGGTTGAATTGTCCAGAAAACACGTATGGCTAAGCAGGACCCAGACCCTGGTTTACTAAGTCTAAGTGCAATTCCATAGGCACAAGGCTGGGATTTCTGAACCTTTGCAGGTGGATGTAACAGAAAGCCCTGGGCTCTCTGTTCCTTTAAAAAGAAAAGCAGCCCAGCCAGGGAGCTCTACAGGCTAGGCAGGAAGCAGCAGCTGCTGGTTGCCAGGGCAACAGGGCTAATGAGGCAATTAGCAGCCAGCCCAGGCAGTCACCTTACCAGATGTAGGCAGGGCCCTGGGAGCATATAAGCCCAAGGCTGGAGTTGGCAGGGAAGTCTCTTCCTGGCTGCCACTGGGGAAGGAGCTCCTGCCCAGGGGACCCACCTAGGGGTGCTGGACTGACTGTAGGAAGATGAGGTTTGGGGAGCTCACAAGAAGCCTATACTGAAAGGTACCCTGGCACAAGTGGGGAAAGAGGATTTGTCCTCTTCAAGGGACAAAGGGCTGCTTTCTCTATTGTTGTTTGTTACAGCCAGGGGCTTATGGTTTATGTTACTGTTCCTTCTGCTGGTTTGGGATGTGTTACCAAATTTGCCCATTACTTTGGGGTGTGCTCATGTATTAGGGATAGTTTCTAGGGTCTTGGTGATTCTGTCAATGTGCTGCTTGTGTTACTATACGGAGCTGTATTTCTCCCTTCTGCAAGCCCTCACCCCCAGTGGAGCTATCTTGCAGGACTCAATCTCAATGGGACTGGGTTCCTCCAGTCACCAAATCAGTCATACACACAAACACACACAAATTAACGTGACACGCCTGACCTGGCCGGGCTGATCAGCATGGACAGGCTGACACCCTCATATGCCAAGAATCAGTTCATAAGAGCAACAATAAAATGCAGTCAGACACAAGCACACAGGTAAACAGAATCCCTCTGAATCCGGCTGGGTGTCCAGCTGACACCCTCATGGGCCAGCATTCAGTTCATAAGGGCACGTCTGAGTCAAACTGGGTCAATCAGCCTGTACAAGCTGATCCCCTTATGTGTTTCAAACTCAGCACGTCCCAATCTTTGGCCTCTTGATGAGCAGACCCCACAATAATTTGGGCTTCACAGGGATCTTTAGCATAGGTAAAAGAAGTGTTGCTGCAGAGCACGGGAGGAAAGAGAAGCAGAGAAGGAAAAATATACCCAACTACTACCAGTTTGACTATAAAAGTTATTTATTGCTAAGCATATGAAACATATAATAGTACTAGTAGTAATAGACATGCAAAAGGAAAAAAAACACCAACAATGACAATACTACCCTGGTTTCACTAAGTATTTGGGGAAACTTAGCTCAAGCTTAACTGATACAGTTCAGGTTCAGAAGTTTATGCCTAGAAAGAAGACAGAGAACGCTGGGATCTCACCTAGTCCACGGTACTCAGGCTGCAAAGCTGACAGGCACAGTCTGTAGCACAGTCCTTGAAGGGAGAGATGATCTGTTCTTCCAGCGTCCCAAGAACGACAGGGGATGGTGTCAGCACAGGGGTTTTCTTCTTCTCCTTCTTTCCTCCTGCTTCTACTTCTTTTCCTTCCTTTTCCTCTTCTTCTTCTCTCCCTCTAGCAGCACACACACTTACAGATTTTTATACCCTCAGTTTAGCTGCTTCGAAGCACCCTCAGTAGTGTAAATCATTGTCTTTTCTATTGACAAGGGGTTATCTGGTTTGGACCATCTCAGGAAACTGATTGATAATCAGGAAACACTTAAGATTAGGGAGTAACCCAAATACTTGGGAGCCAGCTTGAAATTCCTATGGGTGGCAGATATACTGATGGGATATCTCATGGTTTCTTCAGGAACAATAGATAGCTTGCAGCATCAGGATTTTGGATTTTTACTTGTTGTGCACAAGCCTCAGCTTAGCATGACTTTTCCAGATCTTACTATAGTCTTTTAACAGACTTAAAGCAATTATTGGGGTGCTCATAACCTTTTGTGGAGAGGACTCCCACCAGTCGTCTCGGGAAAGATATGACAACACCTGGGATTAGGGCTCCAGCAGGCTGGATGCTGTGATGAACCCTTAACCATTGTTCAAATGTTGCCCATACCCCCTCTGACTCGGTCTCTTGCCTCAGCATTCCCTAACCCGGCAACCGAGTTTTAGTCAATCAAGTTTAAATAGGCCTCCCATAGTGGGACCGGGGAATGTACGGCCCGAGATGCCTATTAAACTTAGAGCTGTGTGTGTGTGTCTGGGGGGAAAAAGTCCTTAGTAAATCCAGATTAGAACTGGTCTGATAAATGCTGAGCTGGGTGTGTGTGAACATGGGTTGATTAACATTGGAAGCACAGATTCCCCATCATGCAGCGCTCTCCTGCTTCTCTGGTCCCAGAATTCACTGCAGTCTCTGCTTCAGGCTTTCTGTTTTCCATCTCTCATGTAAATGAGACCTAGGGCAGTTGATTCACTCTTGTCACCCTTATCTGGTGAGGGTCTTAGGTGCGTCTCTCACTGCATCTTAATCAGTTTCGTTTAGGTAGAGGAGGGGGGAGGGGGGTGAGTCCTTTGTGAGTCAGACAGACTGCATCCTGTGCCAGGGTTGCCCAAGAATACAGAGCTGAGTCGTAACAGATGAGTCTGGAAGGGGAGGTAAGAGGCCTCATTAGTGCCCAGGGGGCACTCAACTGCCATGAGCCCTGCCAAGGACAGGCTCAAACATGCAAGGACCTGGTGCCAGAGAGGGTGTAGCCACACAGGGGCCCACTAATTAGACAGGACAAATGAAGCTTGTGCCTCAAAGCCAGGCCCAATTCAGTAAGCCTAGGCTAGGAGGCCTAGCAAAATTAAAGGGGCAGAGGCCAAGGAGGCTGAAGCTCCAACAGAGGGCCAGCATATCTGTAACACCTGTGGGGCACAGGGCATGGTAAAGGGAAGAATTTGAGCCACACAGTTAGCCCTTAAGGCTTTGGGTGCCCTGCCAGACACAATTGACTACAAGGGCCTAGAACCAGTGGGACTGAGGCCTAGCAAAGGCCTGTGGGAAGCCCCCCTAAATGCTATAAATACCATCAAAGCATGGCGGGTGAGACAGGAAGGCACCCTAGAAGTGGAGCAGACCACAGATGCAGATCCACCAAGGGGTACAACAACCACCCCTGCAACCCTGATGTGTTAGCGGGCAATCCTTTATTCATAATAAAAACTATAAGGCAATGCAATTGCCTTATATTTACTGGAGAGGAAAAAAAAAGTGAAAACTGTATTAATGCTAAGTGTTAAACCTATATACTGGTAATTGATGGCCTCCCCACCCCCATTAATTTTTGTGATATCCATGGAGTTCATGACATGCCAACTGAGAAACACTGCATAAGATTTCCCCATGTTAACACTTCCTCTGTTTAATGCAGGGACAGGAAATTATTTTGGGCATAGGGCTGCTTAATGAGGCTTGCTGAGCTGTCCATGGTCACATGGGCCACCCTGCCCCTTGACAGGTGCCCCAACCCCTGGCTGCCATCTTGGGATGAGAAGTCCCACCCTTTGCCCCACCAGAAATACTCCTTTTGGGAGGGAGGTTGCCATCTTAAAACCAGAAAAAAACAAATCGTACACTAAAAGTCAAACATGTACTATAACACATTTTAATCTTATTACAAAAAATATTTTTGTCATGACTTGTTTGTGTAGTGTATATCAAGATGATGCATAATAACTCAAAAATAAATTTTTAGTCTTTTATATTGTGAAGAGTGTTGTTGGGCGTGTGTGTGAGCAGGGGGTGTATGGTGTGTTTGTGTTTATGGTGGAGGGGTGTATGGTGGAATGTGGGGGTGTTTGGGGGGTGTAGGGTGTGGGGGGAGTTTGTAAAGGGGTGTGGCTGTATGTGCGGGGGCATAGGGTATGTTGGGGGGGGTTGTGTGGCATGTATAGGTGTGTGGTTCTGGAACACACTATCCTCTCCTGCAGTCAACGCAGGTAACACGGGGTGTGTGTGTGTGTGTGTGTGTGTGTGTGGTTTGTGAGGTGTGAGGGAGGGTGTAAGGGATGTGGGGATGTTCCCACACCCCGCCCCCATGGTGCGGCAGCAGGTGTGGGTGCTGATGCCTGGCACTGTATGTCACAGCAAAGAGTGCAGCCCCAGCCAGACCATTTGTTTCCCCGGTGCTATCTGCACTCATGGGGCACAGGAAGGAAGCCCCAGGTGCTGAAGCTGGATGCTTTCCCTGCCCCAGCACAGTCCAGTACCTGGGGCTTTTTCCCACACCCCGCCCCCATGGTGCGGCAGCAGGTGTGGGTGCTGATGCCTGGCACTGTATGTCACAGCAAAGAGTGCAGCCCCAGCCAGACCATTTGTTTCCCCGGTGCTATCTGCACTCATGGGGCACAGGAAGGAAGCCCCAGGTGCTGAAGCTGGATGCTTTCCCTGCCCCAGCACAGTCCAGTACCTGGGGCTTTCCTCCTGTGCCCCATGAGTGTGGGGAGTGCTGGTTAAACAAATGGCAAGAGCCAGGCAGCAGTGCTGAGCAGAGACCCCCCCCCACACACACTCCTCCGCTGCTGCCGTTGCCCCTATTGCCCACCAGGGGGGGGTGGAGTGTGGGAGGGGTCCTCATACCCCTCCCTCCTCACACCCACATCCTGCCCACATGAGCTCCATGCTGCTGCCCAGGGGTGCAGGCTTTGCGCTTCAGCCAGCCCTAGCCCTAGGCCAGCCCCATGCTCCGTGCTCATGTTGGGGGTGGGTGTAGGCACATTGCTTCCACCCTTGTGGACAGAAGGGCTGGGTGGGGCAAAGTCCGTTGTGGGGGGAGTGCCATGGGCCACATTAAAGTGCCTGGTGGGGCAGATCTGGCCGGTGGGGCAGATCTGGCCCGTGGGCCATATTTTGCACGCCCCTCCTCTAATGGTACAGTTCAATGGCAGAATAGAAAACAGAATAGAGGCTCTCTGACTCCTAGCCTGGTGTTCCTTCTGTCAGTGCCCTTATTGCTCTGTAAGTAGAGCATGTACCCTGCCTAAATTACCTTGTTTTCTGACAAATTCTCAGATGCACATCTGACTTTCTCCAAACAAAAGTTCTAGGAGTCTCTAAAGCAAACACATCTGTGATTGAATATTTCCCCAAACACTTTACCTTCTTAATTAAAGCTCTCTACACTTTTAGCAATGGAAACATTTCACTTTCCAGATGAGGAAAGCAACTTTAATCCTTCTTATTATTTCAGCTGAAAGAGGGTTAATTCAGTAGGTTTTCCCAATGTTTCACAACAAATTGTTTGCAAGGAAAAGGTTAAAATTCAGAAGTTCTGCCTGTCAGTGCTTGACTCTTCATACCAGGTAACCTCAAAGGAACTAGATTCCTCTTCCTCAATGTAAGACTTTAAAATCTAACAAATGATCCTCTCCTAATATAATCAAGCCCCTGATGCACTGGGAAACAAAGGGTTTCACCTTTTAGGAAGCCAGAACTGGAATCCTAGGGTGTGTACAGACAAAACAGGCATTAATGTCAAGTGCCTGAAAATTTTAATCCATCTTTTTTTGGTACAGCACGTTTGTGTCTGCACAACACGGCATTCATGTTTGCATGACGGCACTTTCGAGTGAGTTAAGTCTCCTGTGTCATTCCCTGTGGATTTCAGTAGGGGGAGTCAAATACCAATCTACTCCCCGTAATGTCTTTCCTAATGTATTACGGTAGGAGACGCATGTAAACTGGCCTCCTTTGTCCCCGCCCCCGGCCTCTAACTGGGAGTCTCCCCTGGGCACAGTTACCCCAAAAACTTTGTCACTTGTCGATCTGGTCTCTCTCCATCCCAAAGACCCAATCGCAATCCCCATTCCAAAGATAAGTTGCGTGAATCCTCCCCTCCCATTCCTTTCCCTTCCCATCCCACCACGTACAAATATATGTGCTTTTTCTTTTATTTACTATATAACTCCTATGATATCATAAAGCGTTTAGGGTTTAGAGTAGTGAGTGGGTGTTTGTTGCCGCCTGGTTGATTGGTGATTGCTGCCAATAGTGGTGGTGGTGGCAAGCTGGTGAGCTCTTCTGCCTTTTTTGTTCTGGTGTTTTTAGACTACATTTCCCAGCATTCCTGAGCACGTTGATCTTCATACAGTTTCCAATGCGGTTCCATTGGAACCCTCCTGGTCTCTGCCCAGGTTCCACTGTCAGTCTGTTTGTGTCGTGCGACGTATGGCTTTTGGAGGTGTGTTGTGAAATGTTTTATAAATGTTTTTTAAATGTTTTTGAAAATGTGGGTTGCTGTTCAGCTTGGTTCCCCACCCACCTAGCCCACTAAGAGCTATAGATAGCCTTCTCACCCACATGGGTGGGGGGCTCATTCAGATGTAGGTGACAGTGCATCGTGCTCCCCTCCCCCAAACCACTGACAGTCTGGAAGCAGTAAACCCCTAGCCCAGTCCACATTTTTTCCCTCCTCTCCTGAACCATCCTCCCCTGCACCCCCCATCTGCAACACCTTTGTATACAGATGCAGATTTCAAGTATAAATGAATTTATTTTAACATAACGAAGAGAAACAACAAAGAACTCCTAGGTATTGTTGTCAGCAATATATCCTGCCAGACAATCATGCACAAGGGCTGCCAACCAGCCTGTCCTTGAGGATACCTCCTCAGCCCCTGTGCTGCTGCTGCCCGGGCACATCTCTGTTGTCTGGCTGCTGCCTGTCATGCTGCTTCTTCCCATAACTCCTTGAAAACCTCTCCACAGCTCTCACAGATATTGTGCAGCATGCAGGCTCCCACTACAAAGGCTGTGATATTTTTTGACTCCATCTCAAGCCCGCACGTGAGCGCCCTCCATCATCCTTTCAGTCAGCCAAACGCACATTCCACGGCCATCCTGCAACTGCTCAGAAAGTGATTAAAAAACAGCTTCTGTGGGTCGGTGCCATTCCCTCCATAAGGCTTCATGAGCCAGGGCTTTAGGGGCTAGGCAGCATCCACTAATATAACCAAGGGAACCGCAGCACCGCAGATTATCATCTCCTCCACACTGGGTGCGTAGTGTCTCTTCTCCATGAGGCCAGGCAGAGGGGAGTTTCTGAACACACACATATCATACACGCTGGTGGTATATCATTATACCTCCTGGTATAAATGTTCATGAATCAGCCCTGGTGGTCCACCATGGCTTGCAGGATATCCTTTCCTATTTGTGAAAGCCCTTCCCCTCCCTGCAGGACACAGCACTGGGATGTAAGTACTGTTTAAGGCCCCCATGCAGTTTGGGAACACCTTGTAATGGAAGCCACCTATGACTTGCTGCGGATTTGCCAGGCAGATAATTTTGTTTGTAGTGATCTCCTCTAGCATCTGGCATAACTCACAAGTTGCCAGCCTGACCATGCAGGCAGCCATGCTGCACTGGTCCACAATGTAGTGGAGCCTGGATGGACTGGCCAGTTTCATGATGGGCATTGCAACCCTCTTGTCTGGTGGGATGGCCCAATGCATGTTAGTATCCTGCCTCACAGTGTGGAGCCCCAGCACCTAGACAATATGATAGAATGTCTCCCTTTTCATTCAGATCTGGTCTTTCCAAGTCATCATCACGATTCACTCCCACCAATCCAAACTCTTCTCATGGGCCCACTGTGTGGATTCTGGTCCTCCTCAGGTTTTTCAGCAGAGCTCAGTCATCTTCCACTTCTTTGCTTTCCTCTGGATATTCCAAGTCCTCTGAGTACCTGTATCATCTTATTATTCTGATTGCTGTTAAAGCAGGAACACACCTTGCCACTGAATACTCTATCATCATTCCTATCCTTCTCAAGCATTGCAGCAGTAATCACCTGGCAAACAGCATTGGCAGAAGCGGTACTACCACCTCCTCCTCCTGCTCACCCATGTCCTCCGTATTCTCCATGTCAGAGGACTCTTCGCTGCATTGTTCTCCATCACCATGCGTTTCATCCTCATTCTCCATTTTGCCCTTCTCCATCAGCAGTGGCATCTCACCCATCTGCACCAAGCGGCGGGGCAGGAACTGTAGGGTGTTCTGTGGTCTGGAGCTTGGTGTAGCTGCTTTTTCAACACTTCACCCCAGCACCCAGGGGCACTGGTGTTCTGATCTAATCAAGCTCACAAACAAAAAAATGTTTTGCTTACTCCTCTCCTGTTAGGCTACTCAAAACTTTTGCCACTTCAGGGAAAACAGGCTGTGCTTCTGCAATAAAATTATTTTGCACAAACAGGCAGGTAGATGTCATCAATTTTTGCAACATTCTGGGCCATTGAGCAGCCATCCCAAAGTAAAATGGCCTTATTTGCCCCATGCTCAAGCCCATCACCAGGTCTTTGTTGGTAAACTGGGTGCTTCATCACCTTTGGGTGTTTTGACACTTACAGGTAATGACTTCACAATCCTTGGAATTTTCCAAGACCCTCGTGCAAGCACAGCCTGAGTATAAAGCCCCCCCCACCCCCGCCGCAATTTCACCAGCCCCCTCTCATGAATCACTTGTGCTGTTGACCATGAACTGCTTCACCATGTTTCAGAAAGCCAAGGCCAGTAGTATGGAGCTGATGTCCCAGGAGGCTGATACCTTCAACACCCGTGGACCAAACTGGACCCAGGAGGAACTGGAGGACTTAATCGACATTTGTTCAGAGCAAAGGATCATAGGCTGGAAAGTAGGAGGAATAAGCCTGTTTATGTCAAGATAGCAAAAAGCATGCAGGTGGGAGGGCACAATCATGACAACCCAGGTCCAGTGCAAGATCAAGTCCCTGAGATCAGTGTTATACATGGCCAAAGATGCAAACTCTTGTTCTGAGGCAGGTCATACAATTGCTCCCTTCTAAGACAAGCTGTCCATAATTCTCTCCAAGGATGCAGGCGATAATCCAGCTATGGAGACTTTCAGCACCAGGGTTGGGCAGGAGGAGGAGGCAGAGGGGGAGGCGTAGCAGCCCCTCCTGAGGGTGAAACCATGAGCATGTCTCAGCTGTACAGAGACCACTCCTTGCTCCCTGATGACCATGAGTGGCAGGAAGAACCATTGGTCACCATACACTTATTTCTCCTTAGCCCCTCCATTCCACAGATTAGTACAGATGATGAAGCGGAGGAGGTGGATGGTCAGGAAGAAACCCATGTGGGTGATACATCATCTACTGCTACCAAGACCCAAGAAATGCTGGACCTGGTAAGTCTCTTGTAATGTGCCTCTTGCCACTGCCAGGCAACTCCTGGTTCATGCTGGTTGGGTTTGGGGGTCCAGGGGTTAAGGGGAGAAATCCATGTGTTGTTGTACGTGAGTTGCCATGTTCTTTTGGTGGTGCATGATGGGTTCGATAGCTCATTATGCAACAGATGCCAAAGTAATTATTTGGTTTAATTTTTTGCAGCTAGCACAAGCAGTGGCAGCTGTGGACCTGTTTCTGAAGCAGATACTTGTAAGTTTGGGGCAGTACAAGTGGTACCCCACTGTTGCAGGGTCTGTTTCTGTGCCTGCCAGCATTTTGTGCACTGCATGGTGGGGATGGTGGGAGTGTGTACTTTCCTCCTCTTTTGGGGAAGGCAACCATTGCTTTTTTCTTTGTTTTTTCAGCCACCGCTACCCATGGTCACCCCAAACAGCCCCCCACTCACACTGCAGCAGAGTGCTGCAAAGATTTTTCTCAGCAAGCAATACTGGTCCCACAACACCAAAACCTCAAGTGAGGTTAAGTCCTCACTAGCCAGAGCAGCACGCACAGATGCCTGCAAGAAAAACCCCTCAAGTCACTGTGTAAGGATGATGCCATCCTCGAAGAAGTGCGTGAGACACCATGTGGAATTGGAAAGACATGGTTGAAGAGTCCCGTGTTGAATTACAGAGGTCACAGGAAAATTTCAGTGATGCCTTTCAGAGTGTGCAGAACTACCTCTTAAATAAATGGGTACCACACCCGAAAGGGAAAAGTCGGACTGTTTGGCTTGCCTCTGTGCATGAAAAACCTGAACGGAGAATTACAGCTGAGCCTGTTCCCCCTAACTAACTTGGGTCACAAGAGGGCCATACAACTGCCAACAGGACCAGGAGGGAGCCACTGTATTTCAGGGACACAGGGGTGGTTCAGAGTCATGGTGGGGTGAAGGCAAAGAAGCACAAGTAACTGCGTATAATACTGTGCTCCAAACAATAAAAGCTCATGGTTTCTTGGCTTCCAGTGTCTGCCTCCATATCCACTCTTACACTGCTTGGATGGGAAGGTGGATTTCATTCATTGTTTGGGTTCATTTCTCTGTTTGTTTTTCCTGCCACTTGCTGCATGGGACCGGGAGGTTGGGGGTGGGGGAGGTTGGTAATCTCCCTTGCACAGCGGGGCTGCCTGGGTGGGTTGCAGCACACAAGTGCTGGCCTGCACACCAGCATTGGCAAAAGGCAGCACCCGCTCTACAAAGTCACTTTTGAGGCCATATTGCTTCTGATTTCACCTCCTTTTGTTGAGAGAAGGGAAGTGGTGTGTCACCCACCCAGCAGCCTGGCTTGCTTTTTGGCATGCCACCAGCCACTCTGCATTTGCCCACAGGGGCTCGTGCCTTCCCAGGCTCTTTGGCTCACCCTTCACAACCCTTGCATTTTCCCTAGATGGAAACTTCGAAAATGCACTTTTTCAGTATTCTTTTCATGCTCTTTTCCAGCCAGGTGCCAGGCACAGTCTCCTTTGTTTTGGAACACCAAAGCGAGGCCATGGGTGGGGGGGCAGTGTGGGGTTTAAGACCTGCTTTGCTTGCACACAAACTCAGGAACTTTGCAAACTTTTCCGCCTTCTTTTTGCATCTTTTCCAGCCTGGCACCAGAGTATCTGAATTTTTTTCCACACCAAAATGAGGCTGCTGGTAGGGAAGAGGGCTTGCCCTGCGGAAGGACTATAAATTGGGGAAGCAGAAGTCAGTGTGCATGTTTGCTGTATTGACAAGGGAGGTTTGAGGTGGGTGAGGGATGACAGCACAGCGGGGGCAGAAAAGAACTCATCCCAGTCACAAGACTTGCTCCTGGGGGGCACAGCAATGCAAATTCAGAGTTCAAGAAGACTGCAGGATTATCAAGTTGGGTGCAATGAAGCTTTGAGTGCTATTTGATGCCCACACCTCTGCAACATGCGACTCGAAAGAGGACATGGCGATGTGCTACAAGCCACCTTTGGTAAGTGACACCTGACACTTGTCTGTGCCCTGGGGGTGGCAGGGTCATCCCTAGCAGGGGAGCAAATAGACCGAATAGACTGCCCTGGGCTTTGGGGGGGTCCCACAGAGATGGGCAGAGTGGATGGGGCGAATCTTCAGCACTGCCACCGGCCTTGCATCAGGGTGCTCACCAGCTCCCCACCCTGACACCGCCGCCACAGCATGTGGGATCCACTCTGTACAGGGGAGGGGCTAATTTGCCCAAGGCCCTGCACCACTGGCATACCATGGGTCTCCTGCACCAGGGGCCAAGCCTGGGGTGCCGCTGCCCTCGATCTTGTGCACCCCAGGCAAGCCGCCTTTGGTGGTGGCTTTGGCAGTGGGGTGGAGTGGGGGGGCAGTGTGGAGTGGTAGCACCCCCAGGCACCTGCCAATGGTGCCCCCTTCATGTCAGTGCCTGCAGCAGCCTCCCCACCCACCACCATCAGTACACCACTGTCCTGCACCCTGATGGGGTCCTCTCTGGTTTGGGGGGATGCATTGTTTAGTTCAAATTTATTGTAAACGGAGCTGAGGGAATTTTATGGGCGTGAAGGAAGGTATGCAAAGTGCACAAGAGGCACCAATACAAGTTCTGATGCTCTTTCTATCCTCCCTCCCTCCCTCTGGTTTTTAGATCCATTTCCACTGCTAGCCACAGGCTGATCAATCCCTGTTGGTGTGACAAGAGGAAGAAAGAGAAAGGAAGAAAGAGAAGATGAAGAGGATGACAACACTTCTTTCAGGATTCTCTCAACTGAACTAG
Organism: Alligator sinensis; assembly: GCF_000455745.1. Taxonomy (NCBI): domain Eukaryota; kingdom Metazoa; phylum Chordata; order Crocodylia; family Alligatoridae; genus Alligator; species Alligator sinensis. The sequence continues at coordinate 1,619,847 of NW_005842256.1, read as the reverse complement.
TATGCATTATAATTATAGTTGACTTTCATCCTATAGACTTATATAGACTTAGAATATAATAACAGGTAATACTAATAATAAGAGTCAATAATATTAATTCCAACAGTAATATATTAATAAGAGTTTGTAATAATATTAATATTAATGATTTATTAATGGTCAATAATAATTGTAAGGGTTCAATTCCTTATCACAGCATTTCAAAGCAGCTAGATCTGCTTTACCACCACCACCCCCATCTGCCTCTTGCAGCATGCATACCACACATCCTGGGCACATATTACGCATATCCTGGGCCTCCACCATATATATATAGCCCATATATAGCCAATGTATGATATAAACTTATGTTATATAGACTTATAATTCCAGTTTGATTCCTTATGATGAGAAAGCAGATAGTAAGCATAAGGCAGGTGATTATGCACCTTCCCTGCCTCTTTCCCCAACCTGCGGGGGCGGTGGGGAGGGGGGGCATACCCACCTCCTGGTTACTGGCCATCATAGTGAGCAAGCTCCTCCCTAGGTCCCTCTATTCCCGTGGCTGGGCCTTCTGGGTGGGGAAAAGTACCAAATTCTGAGCCTGACGCTTTGCCAGGAGGGCAAGGCTTTCTTCTTGCCCTCCTCCTTGGTTGCTGACTAGGCCACAAATGCAGCTGAGGCTATTTTCAATAGGACACTATGCAGTAAAAAGCATATCATTGACTCATATTCATTGAGCTACAGTCCCCACACTAGCCTATTATCAAGTGAGTGTTGCTGTAAATAAGCACGTAAAGAAATGCAGAAGCAGCTGTGAGAAGCAGCTATTCACTTTGGATTTGGATTTGTACGATTCGGAGACAGTGATTTGATTTGGTGATTCGAATCACTGTCCTGAATCAGTTTGGGCGAATCTGATTAGAGATTTGTCTGCTGCTGAATCAGCAGAATGTCTGAATCACATAGGCCCATCCCCTGCCCACTCTCCCAGCCCCACCAATGGGCTACCTCACCCACACCAACTCCTGGCACTTTGAAAAAAAAGTCCTGACTCACCGGGTGCTGCTGGGTGGGGGAGCAATCCCCAATGCCCCACACTGCCCCACACTGTGTAGGGGGCTCTGCATGAGACCCCCAACCCCCACACCCCACTGTCCAAGCTCCCCCCATGCCTGTCCCACCTGCCCCAACTCCTAGCCCTTTAAGAAAAACTAAAACAAAAAAAACCCCAGACTCACCAGTTCCTGCCCAGTGGGGAGGGGCAACTCCCACTGCCCCCCACTGCCCTGTGCTGCCTGGGGAGCTCTGACATGAGCCCCCCAAAGCCCTGAGGCCACTACAGGAGCTGCTGACTCTGGGATTTTTTTGGTTTTATTTTTTTTTTAAAGGGCCAGAGCTGGGGTGGGCGGGGCAGATATGGGGCGGGCTGGGAGATCGGGGCGGGGTCAGAGGGCTCATGGCAGAGCCACCCCATGCAGTGTGGGCAGTGGGGGGCAGCAGGGATTGCCCCCCCACCGGGCAGCATCCTAAATTAAATACATACATTATTAAGAATTATGGATTATTAAGAATTATGAATTGCCTTTACATACTCATAGATTCATAGATGTTAGGGTCAGAAGGGACCTCAATAGATCATCGAGTCCGACCCCCTGCATAGGCAGGGAAGAGGGGTGGGGCTCGA
>NW_005842256.1:1615051-1616519 GCF_000455745.1 Alligator sinensis | reverse complement strand
GTTTCCTTAAGGCACAGCCACCCTTCTTGGGCTCCCATCATTTGAAAACTCCTGCTCTGCAGTGCATCCTTGACTAATCGACTGAGTTCATTTAAATCAACTTTCCTAAAGTCTAGCACTTTCACCCTATTAGTTATCTTACCCACTCGACATCTTATTGTGAATTCTATTATTAGGTGATCACTGTCCCCCAGAAGGCTACCAATCTGTAGGTCCCCTACCATGTCATCCCCCGTTGCCAATACCAGATCCAGTATGGCATTCCCCCTAGTGGGACCATGTACCTCCTGTGTCAGGTGGAGGTCCTGTACACAGGTTAGAAACCTGCGTGAGCGGTGGGACTTTGCTGTCTGTGACTCCCAGCAGATGTCCGGGTAGTTTAGGTCCCCCATGACTACCGCCTCTTTAGCTTTTATGGTCTTCATGAGCTGCCTCAGGAGCCCTGCATCTATTTCTTCCCCTTGATGTGGGGGTCTGTAGCAGACCCCTACCACCAAATCCCTTTCTCCTTGCCCCCCATGTAGCCTAACCCACAATCCTTCTACTTCCTCATCCTTGGATTCCGTCTTGATGAGGGTTAACATATATTGCTCATTGACATAGAGCGCAACCCTTGACATAGAGCGCAACCTGTAATATTTGAATTGTGGGTCACTAATACAGTTAGGGCTTCTCTTCTCTCTACTTGAATTTTTGCACAAGTTCTGCAGGTTCATTTCATATTATTCTTGCCCTTCTCCTGGTTGATGGCTACAAGTACTGCTGAGGCTTCTTTTCTGTGTACTACTTGAATTGCGGAGGCTTTCTTCGCAGGCTTTGGCCCAAGCATCAGCTCAAGTATGGTAAGGGTTGCACAAGTTCTGCAGATCCATTTCATATTATTTTCACCCTCCTCTTGGTTGTTAGCCATGTTTGCTAATAAGCATATTATGGAATTATAATTAGAGAATCGTTGCTGTCCACAAATGTGGAAGCTTTCTTCTTGCTTGCTGGTGAAGTCCTCCTGCTTTCTTCACTGGCTTTGGCCTGAGCATCAGCTCGAGTATGCTAAGAGTTGTTGTCTTCTGACTGGGGTAAATACAGAAAACATGTCTTCAGGCCCATTTCATAGTCTTCTCGCCCTCCTCCTGGTTACTGGCCATGTCCCAGCAAATTCAGACTGGGGTACATGTCGTCTGACCGGTGCAACTCCTGCTGATGCAGGAGGCAGGGTTTTCCCAAGTTTTACAAGCCTATTTCATTCATTGCTGCAGCTGTGCTTTTGGAGCTATGACCACTGCAGTGGCATAGGGCTGGGGGCACAGGTGGGTCCTTCCTTATCACCTACTCCTTGAGTTTCTTTTCTAAATTGCAGAGGCTTTCTTCTCAGTTGCTGGCCAAGCCCTCCGGCAAATCCTCTCCCAGGGTCCAGGTAGTAGTCCTATGCCTGCAGGCTCTTAATCCCACTTGCCCACCCACCCACCCACCA
>NW_005842256.1:1613251-1614862 GCF_000455745.1 Alligator sinensis | reverse complement strand
ACTCTGTCTCCTTGAGGCTTCTGTCTCCTTGTTCTCTCCCTCCCTCCCTCTCCCCCATCCCTCCCTAAGCTTTGTGGCCAGCAAAAATTTAAAAGTTACTATATAACAGACATTAGCATGGCCTGACTCATCCAGCTGAGTCAGGCCATGAATCTACACCTGAGGAGGCCCCTTTCGGACCATGCGTGGTGGCCCCCACCTGAGGGGAGCCCTTTGGGACCATGCCTAGCCCCCCATCCTTTACCCATCCAACTTCCTGCTGGGACATGTTCAGTAACCAGGAAGGGGTGCAGGCTGCCTGCTGCCTTCCCTTTCCTCCAACCACCCACCCATCTTCTGGCAGGGAACATTGTAATGCATTGCTAAAGTCTTTATAGAGTTGCTAAAGGCCCTAGGAGGTCGGTCCATGATTGCTGCTGATGGTGGGTGGGGTTGTTTAGTCTTCTTTCTTGCAAGAAATGCTGGTGGCACACTAGCACTGGCCAAGCATTTGACCTCCCTCCATCCAATAACAGTCCACTCTGCAACTCTTTCCAGTAATGCCATGACTCCATAAAAGTTGCACGGTCATCAGCTCTCTGAAAACCACCCCACCCACCCCACATTAACCATGCATGCCATATAGACCAAAAATAAAACACTGCTGGGACACAGCCAATAACCAGGAAGGGGGGCTGGCTGGCTGGCTGCCTCCCTCCCCTTCGCCCTCCCACCACGCAGCCCTCCATCTATTCCTCACCAAGTGACATACTGCATGTGATTGGAGAAATGGAACACACACATATTATACAACAACAGTTGCTTGATAGTAGTAATACTGAGGGGAATATGAAGGGATTATTCAAGGGAATTTGGGAGCATATTGTGAATTGATGTTTTATCCTATTATATTGCATTTGCTGGCAATGGCTGTAATGTAAAAAAATGTATTCACCAGTTGACTACCAAGAGCATTGTTGAGTAGAACAAAAATGTGTATACTGTTTTAGCTTTATTGTGATTTCTCAATTGAATTGATTGCAATTCAATTTATTGTGAAAAAAAAAAAGATGAGGAACAAAAAATTCTAATTTGTACTTGCTCCTTCCTGATTTCAGGGCATGGACCTGGGAGAAGGGGAGCAGTTTGCAGCTGGCCAGGGGCAGGAGTGCAGTAGCTTCCCAGGCTGGACACAAAGCTGGTCAGGGCCCATATTTCAGATTGGTTGGACTACCTTCCAGGCACCACAATAATATGTCTGGGGATAGTGATCTGCTGCATAACACTTCTAGCCTCTCTGGGCATGTCCACACATGCAAGCACATGTGCTTGCAGCAGCTCAAATAGAAGCAGTGCAAATTTGAGCCAGGGCTTTTTGCCTCAGCGCACGTGCTCGGACATGCACTTTGTTGTGGAGCAAATTGTGCCACTTGGGGCAAAATAACCCCGCCTGGCTCCTCCCGGATCTTCAGCCAGGGGGAGCTAAAGCCCGGGGCCAGCACCTGTGCTGTCCCCAGCAGTATAAAAAGCTGCCCTGTCCTGGCCCCAGCAGTATAAAAAGCTGCCCTGGCAAGTAGCTCAGGGCTACTAGCTCTCAGGAGCTTCTGGGGCCCAGCCAATTGGTACCTGGGA
>NW_005842256.1:1612376-1612876 GCF_000455745.1 Alligator sinensis | reverse complement strand
CGCTGGAAAATACCCCCAAATCCATGTTCCTCCACAAGTAAAACAAAAGACCACTATAAAGAGAGAGAGAGAGAGAGTGAAACAGAGACAGCGATCAGTTGGACAATGTTTTATTGATATATCTACAGTGTTAAAGCAAGTCTCTTATCATAATAATAAAGTGAACTCTAAATACAGGTTTCATGAATACATGAATACATATTTTCCTGCTCTCCCACAGGGCGATGGCCCCCACATTAGGGGTTGGTCCCCTACACAAGGGCTACACCCCCCAACAGAGGATTCAGCCCCCCAACAGGGGGTTCATCCCCCACACAAAGGGTTTGGCTCCCAAAAGGGGGTTCAGACCCCCAACAGGGGGTTCGGCACTCTCACAAGGGGTATGTCCCCCCCAACAGGGGATTCATCCCCCACACAAGGGATACAGCCCCCCCAACAGGGGCCAAATGGCCCCCACAGGGGCTGCCACCCCCCTGCAAGGCCCACATGCCCCACCGCAG
>NW_005842256.1:1609386-1611768 GCF_000455745.1 Alligator sinensis | reverse complement strand
GCCCCCTCCTCCAGCCCCCCCGACCCCTTACTCACCGGCACTGGAGCCCTAGTGCTGAAACACACGGCCTGGGCAGCCGCGTGTTTCAGCACCAGGGCGAGGGGCAACCATAGAGACGCTCTGGCAGCCAGAGTGTCTCGATGGCGGTCCCAGCCTCCGATTGCCTCAGAGCATGGTTGGGGACTTTGCCCTACCCTGCTTTTTTATACTTCAATTTTTTTAGACCCCAGGATATCCAGGGGTCTAATTTTCTCCCCGCGCTGCAAACTTGTAAAGGGGTTTGAGGCAGGGCAAGAGGCACGTGTGCGCTCGTGTGGAGCAGAGTGCTTTTTGAAACCCTGGCCTTGGCTAATTAGCATCTCCCTGCTAGAGTGACTCCTGGAGATGGCTGAGACCCATCTGGTAAGCCATGCCAGTACCTAGTGCAGAGCCCTGGCAAGGCTTGTCCAGCGCTGTGACTTGAAATGCAGAATTTTTTTTTTAATTTCAATGAAAAGAAGTTCTGCCACAAGGATGCTTTCTCTGAATACACTTGATTCTGCAGAGGCCTAGAGGTAGCTGAACAGATTACCCTGGGCTGCCTTGGGAGTGCTGTTCCTCATTTCCCTCTCACCTTCTCCCTGTCCTTGGAGAAGGTTGAGAGGAGAGATATGGCAAGGTAGGACAAAGCAATCTTGACCAAAATCTGATGAGCTCTCTCCAGGGGGAGAGCAGGTTGCAGCTGGCTGGGTGTGGGGGTGGGGAGGGCATCTGCAAACCCAGCTCCAAAAGGTGCTGCATGCAGGATTTTGTATAGAAAACATTGCATTGCAAAGCAAACATTGGGGAAAAAAAATCATTTTTGTATCGCACTTCTCATAACAGTATAGTCTGCAAAGAAAAACCTGCCGGGGGTAGGAAAAAAAAGAAGCTGTTTTGGAGCTGTGGCAGCAGGTGTTAACCCCAACTCCCCACCCTCCCTCAGTGACCATGCATATGAAATACATTATAATGCATTAAAGACTTGCTAAAGGCTACAGGCTAAAGGCCCGGGAGGTCCATGCATGGAGAAGTTTTGCAGATTGCCTGCTTGCCACTGGAGGTGGGTGGGGTTTTTTAGTCTTTTTTCTTACAAGAAATGCTGGCTGCACCCTATCACTTAACAAGCATTTTACCTCTCTCAGCCCAGACAAGGATCTAAGACCTGAAGCAAAATCCTCCTGCCCTCTAGGGGCAGCCTCCCAGTCCAATTATAACATCAAAGCATGGCAGGCAAGACAACATGGTTGAACCCTGAGAGGCCAGTGGGGACAAGGAAGGCAAGGATCCAGGTGGCTGCCCCAGGGCATTACCCAGTACAACATGTCCTCACTGCATGTGGAAGAGAATGCAAACTGTGCATATGTACAAAAAAATACCAGTTACGTGGCTGGCTAGCTGCCATTTGGTCATTTAAAGTAAAATAGGATTCTGCCCTTACTGTTAAAAATTAGGATCACAGGAAAGCAGGTCTGGAATGGGACCTTACAAGGTCGTCTAGTCTATCCCTCTGCGTAGGGCATGAACATTCCTAACTAAACCATTCCAGCAAAGTATCTGTCCAATCTGCTCTTGAAAATTTCCAGGAATGGAGATTCTATAACTGCTCTAGATCAAATCACTCCTCATTCTTCTGATCTCCAAACTAAAAAGTCCTAGTTTATTCAGTCTTTCCCCATGATACCCAGGCCTCTAAGCCACATCTTTCTTGAAAAATGAGGCCCAAAACTGAATACAGTTCTCTAAGTGAGGCCTCACTAGTGCTGAATATAGCAGAAGAATTATTTCTCTTAAGCAGATGGAAAATGTTTAAGGTTTCACTGGGTGCTTGGGCTTCATACCTGTTCTCCAGCTAGGCAGCTGAAGGTCCAGAAGAGGACTGCTGTTGCCAGAGGTTTTGTCAAAGTGTTGCCCAGTAGGGTAGTGCAAAACTTCGGATGCTGAATTGATTCAGAGAAGATTTGGCCTAATTCGGTGGCTGAATCTCTGAATCTGAATCTGGGGACCAATTAAAAGGTCTACATTGATTCAAAGCTCTCCAAATCAATTTGGAAAAGATTCAGAGAGCTTTGGTGATTCGGGCAGTCCCCACTGGCTGCAGCAGGGGGCTAGACCCGGACTCCATGCTGGTAAGTAGGGGGCAGGGGAGAGGGGTCTGGATGAGAGGGGATGGAGCCATGGTGGGACCCCTGCCAAGCCCCATCCTCTGCCTGCTCCCCCAGGCCCTCTGAGCAGCCCCCCAACCCCCGCTTGCTGTCCTAGGTCCCCCATGGCTGCCCTGCCTGGCCCCAGCTCCCAGTTGTTTAAAAAAAAGCCACTACTCACTGGGTGCTGCAAGGCGGGAGGGGGGCAATCCCTGCTGCA
>NW_005842256.1:1606019-1609190 GCF_000455745.1 Alligator sinensis | reverse complement strand
AGGCGTGGGAGGGGGGGGGGAAACTGGGACAACAGGGGGGGTCAGGGGGCTCATGACAGAGCCCCCCACATGGAATGGGACAGTGGGGAGCAGCAGAGATCACCACCACCCCCCCCACCTGGCAGCAGCCGATGAGTGTGGGTTTTTTTTTCCCAAAGAGCTGGGACCTAGGGCCGGGTGGGGCAGCCATTGAGAGAAGGCAGGGGATGGGGCCTGTGTGATTCAGATTTGGCTGATTTGGCAGCAGCCAAATCTCCAAATCAGATTTGGCTGAATCAATTCGGGACAGTGATTCGAATCACCGAATGGAATCACTGTCCCCCAAATTGGCCAAATCCAAACCGAATACTAGCCACTTCACACAGGCCTGTTGCCCAAGGTGATAATTTACCAGGATCCACCTTCTAGAAAACCTGTCTCTTCTGTGTCATCCAGCACCTTCTCTAGTTCTCGTTCTTCCATGATACTGGGAGTTTCTTTATGCAAAAGGTCAATGAAAGCCTCATGTTCATGGATGCTTCTGAATCTATTTGCCTCCTCCTGCAGCATCCTTACCTGATTCCTGAGACAATCCATTAGGAAGCACCTGTCATACCACAAGCACTCCTCCACCTGGCTGTCTTTTGGCAGGGACATGCAGGCCACAGTCCCTGCAAAGCCAGAGCAGGACATGGATGGATGCCTCTGGGCTTTTGCACAGGTTACCTGTATTATGTCTGAAATCTATGAAGTGTTGTGATATCATAAAATCATGGCATCTTTCAAGCAGTCTCAAGTGAAGGCTTCATGTTGTTTCAGACCTACATGACTGTGACTTGCCACTAGAGGGCTGATTAGCAGAGAAGTGGACAGGAGCCAGGACTCTACTACTCTCCTCTGGTAGGAGAGAAGAGGAAGGCATGTCACTGGGAGGCAGAGAAAACAGAATGGGGTTTTCCCCTCCCTCCACATCCAGCAGGAGCCCAGCCAGAGTGGAAGGTGGGAGGGGAGAAATCTTGAAAAACTGTTTGAAGTGAGGTAGGGCAGGGGAGGGGACTTGCGGGGGAGGATAAAGAGAAAGAAGGGGGACGAGAAAGATTAACACAATATTAAAGGACTAAAATCTTGCATGTGTCTCAGTGAATTGGGATTAGGTTGGAGGGGGGAGTTGAGTTAGGGGCAACGGGAGTTGTGCTGGCTGGAAGGGGAGAGCTGTCTTGGCCCAGTTGGTAAGATCCTGGGGCCAGGGAAAGCATGTTTTTCTGGGCTACAGGGTCTTGCAGCTGTTAAGCCACTGCCTGCACCCAGCAGCTGCATCAGTTCAGCCCAAGCGCAGGGCCTGGGGAGCTGCTTCTTCAGCTGCTTCTCCTGGGCTAGGGCTGAAACTGAAAAGGCCACTCCATATGTAGCATGAACTGAACTAATGTAGCTGATGTTAACATAGAGTGTAATAATAGTAAATATAACCATGTTAGTCTTGTCCTGTAAGCAACTTGAAAACTCCATTTTTTACCCCTCTGCTTGACCTAAGTGAATGAATTATTCATAGCCTTTCTGTATGAGTGTGTGCAAAAGGGTGAATGGTGAGAGAATGGCATAGAGATGAGAAAAGAAGATTTAACTGTTTATGTAAGCAGCGAGTCGCCAAATGTAAGTTACCAGTCAGTAAACTAATTAATGAATGGCTAAAGAATCCCTTTTAGGCCTAGGGCACAAAGAAGACAACAAGAAGAAAGAATGCACCCATTCTGCCAGATGGGCAGCAAAAACACTCCAAGGCTGAGATAAGTTGAAGACAAAAGAACATCCATTAAAACAGAAGCTGGGTATGGAAAAACCCCAAAGCACTGGAACAAAGGATGCCAATCCCTATAAAAGAACACTTTAAAAATGCCAAGTTGGGTGAGTCTCTTTCTCTACAGCTGTTTCATTAGAGCACAGATTCATCTGTTCACCCTGCTCCAGCTGTTATCTTCCAATCTGCTATCTTCAAATCATCATCGTCTAATCAATAACCCCGGGTTGGGCAACCAGGGCTGATATTGAGAAACTATTGCTGGTAACTATATCTGGTGTATGTGTGGATGAAATGGTTATTTTGTGTACATGTATGCCTGTGTATAATGATGTGTATGATGATTTGTGTGTGTTTGTATGAATAGTGTGTCCAAATCTCTATGTCTAACTCATGTAATCAATAAACGTGGCACCTTGCCTTATCCCCCTTTATAAAGTCTCGCTCATGATTTGAGCAATTGGCAATTTGAGTAACACATGCGTAGATTGCCCATCAGAGCATAGGGCCCAGAAGAAGCAGCTTTCCCATGGCTCTGCTCAGGCTGAAATTGAGCTTCACACAGCCAAACCATGGCTCTATGGTCTCTGTAATTAAACTCAGAAGTTGCTCTCAGAGGGAAGGGTGGGGGGAAGGTGAAACCACAAGAGTTTTGGAGGGTAGGGAGGGGTAGAGTGGCTGGGAGTTGTGCACCCTAGGGTACTGGAGAAATGAAAATAAAGTATTGATCTCCCCTGACCATTCAAGCAATATATTTCCAGAATAAACCTGCTTTCAAGTGACTTATCTTTTAAAATGTTTAGTGGCTACTTTTGGTGGTTTAACACTCCTTAACTAATGACTACTCTCATTTTAAATGTTTTTATGATGTTTTTAAGGTAAATTGTACCAACACCCTCTATGATCAGAGGCAGTGCCCGGACAAATCCCACACAGTTACAGGCAGAGGAAGAGCTGAGAGTGGCAGAGGCTTTGGCATTGCAACATCTTATCCTGGTGATCTTTTGCCAGCTCCTCCTTCCTCTTCTGTTGTTACTTCCTAAAAAATTCCCTCTTCCTCCTTTACCTGCTTCCACTCAGCAAGCTTACAGTGAGGGAAAGGTAAGAAAGAAAGAGTCTGAACAAACTCCCCAGAAAACTCCCATTCAGACTCCCCTGTTTGCAGGTCTTGCTGTCACTAGCTCCACTGTCACTGGGTTCTGACTATGCAGCTTTTCGTCCTAGGCAAACCCTGCCTCCTTCACCGTTCTATCAACTGCTGGACTAAGCCAGGGCTCTGCATGGGGCAGGCGGTGGCTCTGCAGGGGGAGGAGTTTGGGGAAGTGAATTCTGGAGTGACTGTAGCCCAACCCATAACACCCCCCTCCCAGCTCTACCACCACTCACCCTGTGCACAG
>NW_005842256.1:1594182-1605912 GCF_000455745.1 Alligator sinensis | reverse complement strand
CCGTGCCCCGCCCCACCCCACCCCAGCTGGGCAGTGCCTGTCCCTACCCCAGCCCCACTTCCTCCCTCAGTGCGGGGGCCTCGATCTACCCCCGCACACCGCTTTCCCCCCCACCCCTTTTTCCCCACAGGCTTACCAGCCAGACACTGCTCTCCAAGTTGCTGGGATGCATATCAGCAATCGGATTGGTATCTGCCAATATGGCTCATTAATAATCGGCCACCAGTAGTGGCCAAAATATCTTTATCAGTCCACCCCAATGAACAACATATTGGAAACATCTGACAGCCCTGGAATGTTACCATCAGCAATATCTTGGAAAAATCTTCCATATCGATTGGATGGACAGAAGAATAACTGGTTCCTGAAACAGATCCTATACTCCCAACTCACCAGTGGTCACCACTCTGGAGGTAGGCAAAATAAGAGATTCAAGAAGTCCTTGGGGAAAGCCAATCTGAAGAATGCAATATTTCAATACAATATTAATATCAATACCTGGGAGACTCAAGCACTGTATTATCGCCAATGGTGACATGATGTATAACGAGATAGGCTGCAGGTACTTAGACAGGGTAGCAAGTTGGGTGGATTGGAATCAAATGAAATTCAACATTGAGAAATGTAAAGTGCTCCACTTGGGGACAAAAATACCCCTACTCACCTACAGGCTTGGCAATGTCAATCTGACCAGCACCACGAATAATAGGGACCTGAGGGTAATAATAAACCACAGTATGAATATGAGCCAGCAGTGTGACGCTGTAGCCAACAGGGCAAATAATACCCTGGCATGCATCAATGCACCTCCAGCAAAACTAGGGAAATGATTCTCCCACTCGCAGCATTCATGAGACCACAGCTGGAGTACTGCATCCAGTACTGGGCACCACACTTCAACAAAGTTGTGGTAAAGCTCAAGAGAGTCCAGAGAAGGGCCACCCATATGATCAGAGTCTTTCATGGCAAGCCATACAAGGAAAGGCTGAGGGACCTGGGACTCTTCAGCCTGAAAAAGAGAAGGCAAAGGAGACTTGATAGAGGCTTACCACTATAACAGGGGCATATGTTAAGGGCTCAGTGAACAGCTGTTCACCAGGGCAACCTTGAGGAAAACCAGGAGTAATTGCCATAAACTCCTGGAAGACCATTTCAGGCTCAACATCAGGAAAAACATCTTCACAGCTAGGGTGACCAGACTGTGGAATAAGCTTCCTCCAGAGGTGGTGCAATCACCTACCCTGGAAATCTTCTAGAGGAGACTGGATGGTCACCTTGCTGGGGTTACCTGACCCCAATTGTCTTTCCCACCTGGTGCAGGGGGCTGGACCCAATGATCCCCTGGGGTCCCTTCCAGCCTCACAATCTATGAATCTATGAAAAGGTGTTGACCATTTTGAGCAAACTCAGATCACTATTTAGTTGGATAGGTGAAAGAGATGAAGGGAAAAAGCTCTGATCCACCATCACCAGAATCCATTCCTTCCTCTTACAACTGTTTGCCATGTCTGGGGTCAAAAGTGCAGTTCTCAGATTAGGTTCTTCAGTCATCTCCAGACTTGTTGATGACTTTTGTATCTACTGGAAGACTCTCATCCTCATATCAAGGGGCTGCCTGTAACCACGTTCCAAGTGGTCACAATAGAACCATGGCTTCAGGTAAAGTTGTTGCGGGAGGCCTCTAGTAGGACCTGCCACAACTTGATTTTTTGTTTGGCCCAGAGTTTTCTGTGAGGATGTTGTAAGAGAAGTTGGTCTTTTGCTTATGGGGTCTCCTGTCTTTCATCATTAGATAGTGATATTATGAGTTTATGAATGAGAGTTTTGAGATGATTGCCTCAGGCAACAGAGTGGATCCTCCATCTCTGGGAGTCTTTAAATTAAAAGTGGACATCATTCTTGTAAAGGATCTGTTTTAGTTCAATCATAAAATGCTGACTTTAAATGATGGAAGCTGCAAGTGAGAGAGTAACAGTGGAAAAAACCCTGATTATACCCAGTTCACTCTCCCTTTCAGCATCCACTCTCTGCCTCTGTAAGATGCACAATACTGGGCAAGATAACCCTATGATCTGACCCAGTAAATGGCAATTCCTGTGTTCTGATGTACAGGACTGCTGCAAGAATCCTTGTGTGGTTCCTCTGGCCTATGTTACACTGTTCAAACTTGATGGTTATCCTAGCCTCAGAATGTATTAATTTATAAACTAAATGGAAGGAGTAAAATATTTAAAACTGAGACTAAGGTGAGTGGTTAAGTTTGCCCTACTCACTCAGAGGAAAGCTTGGTTCTGTGGAACTCTTTCAACTCCTGAAAGTAAATCCCAGCTTTACAAAGCAAGCCAGTAAGTGTGCTTTGTGCATGCAGGTAGCCAACCCTTGATGGCTCCATCTTGCCTGCATCAGTGTCTGCTATTAATCTCTCTCAAGTGCACCTTTTATAGGCGTCTGCCAAAGCAGCCCATGGAAAAGGTTCAAGCGCTTATATTTGTCATTTCTGGGCCACTCAGCATTTACCTTGATGTTTTTAGAGGGGAAGTGCTGAGCTGAGGGATATTTCTGCTAATTAGATGTCTCTATGCAGGTGACTGGTAATGGTATCACGACAGCATTTGATCTGTGTGCAGTCACTTACATTAAACATAATACACTTTATCAAAGAATAGACAGGAAATATAAGTACAGCACAATAACAAAGGAAAGCTGGCAGTCAATTTTTTTTTTTCTGCAATAGCATCATCATGATTCATACCTCTGCTAACCCCCCACAAAATCACTGATTTAGACAATAATACTCTAAACCTTAGATCCAGACAAATGGAACTTAGCATAGGAACTAAGTGGGCCAAACATAGCTGTGCAAGACCTTTACATTTCCCTGCACAGCTTGGCTGCTGGCATAAAGCAAAGCACCTCCTACATGTGATTTGCCTCACACCTCAAAAGAGCTCTTGTATAGTTAAAAGAACCAACTAGTGTATCAACCACAGACTTTGCAGATAAGCCCTGGTATCCACATTCCATTGTAACCCATTAGCCCAATCTATAGAGCATGCGTCTCTCTCATAGGTCTCAGCTTGTGATTGACTGCAGTGATACCTCGGAAGGACCCCAGATCACAGCACTGCCAAGTCTTACGATATATTGTATTTTCCTTAAAGCTACAGTTCCTGAACTCCTGGAAATATGTGACAATCTTAGATGGAATCCTATTAAGCAAACAGAGCACTTGGAGTTCCTGCACTTCTCCCAACTAAGTGCCCAGGGTTTTCAGGGGGAGGAGACAGTGATCCTATTCAACCCTGGGACATGTGTAAATCTTCATTATGGGGATCTGAGCAGTTCTGCACAATAAGCAGCAGCGCTCCAACCCTACAGCATACCCCTACTATAACTCTCCATCCAATCAAGGAGCTACAATCTCCCAATCTTTCTAAGAAAGATTTCTTGGGTGAGGCCTGTATAGCAAAGAAAGGAAAAAGACAGCTTTTCTGAAATGCTTTTCTAAAATGCTCTAATTGTGTTTATCTGCTCTGCCTTCCCAAAGCCTTCTCTTTCCTTTCTAAACTTACTTTGCTGCAATTTCAAAGCATTGGTCCACATCCTCCTCTCTGCAGCAAGAGAAAAAAAACTTTTTTCCCTCTATTTTATGGCAGCCCTTCAAGTATTTGAAGACTTCTATCATGCCCTGTCTTAAATTTTTTTTCCCCAGCTAAGCATGCCTCATTACTTCAGGCTCTCCTCATATGATTTGCTTTCTAAGCCCTTTATCATCTTTGTTGCCCACATCTGGACCATCTCTAATTTCTCCACATCCTTTTAAAAATGTGGAGCCCAGAATTTCACACAGTACTCTAGATGAGGCCTAACCAGTGCCAAGTAAAGAGGAACTATCACCTCCTATGTCTGGCAATTAATGCTCCTGTTGATGCATCCAAAAAGCATATTCCCCTTTTGCGTGTCTGCACACACTGCAGATATCCAGCCAGGTGTCACCCATTCTCTATTTATATTTTTTATTATTCTTCCAAGGGTGCAGTACCTGTCTTTTGTCTGCTTTGAACTTCATCCTGTTAGCTCCAGCCCAACTTTCCAATCTGTCAAGATCCATCTGAATTGCACTTGCATCCTCCAGCTTGCTCACAATCCCTCCCAGTGTCATGTCACCTGCAAACTCGCTCGAGAAGTTTTCTATGTCAGAATTAAAATTATTAATAAACACATTGAACAGTATTGGCCCAGGACAGACCCCTGTGGGACTCCACTCAAAACCTGCCATTCTGACATGGACCCATTAACAATTACCCTTTACTTGCAGCTATTGAGCCAGTTATCTATCCATCTTATTGTAGTTTTATCTAGCCCACATTTCTCCAATTTATTTATGAGAAGGTCATGCAGGCCCTAGTGAAAAACCTTCCTTGTTGAAGTCCAGATATTCTATATCCACAGCATTCCCTTCATTCACCCAAGTATGTATTTGTCAAAGGAGAGTAAGTTTTTTTTGACACCATTTTTTTTTTCATAAATCCATACTGGCAACTTGTGATCATCCTTTCCTTCTCCAGATGTTTGCAAATGGCCTTCCTTAGGATATGCTTCAGTAATTTCCCAGATATTGAGATGAGGCTACCCAGTCTTTAGTTCCCTGGGTTCTCTTTTTTGCCTTTTTTAAAGAAAGACACTACACTGTCCCTTTTCCAGTCCTCTGGTAACTGGCCCATCTCTCACAACTTCATGAAGGTCCTTGCCAAGGGCTCCAAGATCTCCTCTGCCTCTCCTTCAGGGACCTCTCCTTCAGGTCCCTGAAATCAAGTTCATCCAGCCATGCTGACTTGAATTCATTCAGACCTAACAAAATCCCTCTGACCACCTCTTTTGTTTTCTCGTTCCTGAGCTTGCCCCCTTCCTAATACAGATAATCCATATTAGGTATCTGGCTACAGCTTATTTTTTTGGGGAAGATTGAGGCAAAGTAGCTGTTGAGTAGATCTTCCTTCTTTGTATCTTCAGTTAGGAGTTCCCCCAGGCTTAACAAAGGACCCACAGCTTCCTTGGTCCTTCTTTTCTGACCAATATACTTATAGAATCTCTTCTTGTTGTCCTTAACCTCCTTTTCCAGGTGCAGCTTGTTCTTTATCTTTGCCTTCCTGATTTTGTCTCTGCAGGTTTTTGCTATTTCCTGGGATGCATCCTTGGTGAACTGCCCATTCTCCCATCACCTGTATGCTTTCCTTTTGCATCTGAGGCATTTTAGAAGCTCTTTGTGCAGCCACATTGGTTTCTTGCCATTCTTCTTTTGCTCCTGTTGTGTTGGGACAGTTTCTTGTTGGACTTTCAATTCTATGCTTTTTAGAAGCTCCCAACCGTTCTAGGTGCTTTTATCCTTCAGTCTATCCTCCCATGACACCATACCTGCCTTGATTTGGATTAAATCCCCTTGTTGAAATTCAGTGTCCTAATTTTGCTGACCTCATGCTTTCCTTGTTTCAGAATCTGAAATTCCATCATATCTTGATCGCTTCCTCCCATGTTACCCATCACCTTCACATCCTCCACCACTTTTCCCCTGTTGGTTAGGACAAGATCCAAGGTAGATGATCCCGTAGTTGTATCCTCCACTTTTTAGCACAGAAAGTTGCCCTCCACACAGTTTAGGAATTAGCTTGATGTTTTATGTTTGGCTCTCCTGTGAGGCTGTGATGATGCAAATTACCTTAGACAAAGGTAGGTCTAAGGTAATTTGCATCATCACAGCCTCACAAGAGATCTGAGACTCCTTACCAGCTAAGAACTGCTGCCCAAAGGGTTTTTCCATCTATTGACTCCTCTGTGAAATCTAATGAAATATGAACTTTCATTTCTACACAGGAGAACTTTTACAATTTTTTCTCTGATACCTGATGAAGAGTGTTTGTGCCCGAAAGCTTGCAATTAAAGATTTAATTTTTTTGCAAAAATCTAATTGGTCTAATAAAAGATATCATCTCTGTCCACGAGCCCCGATTCCTTTTCCCTCTAGATCAATATGGCTACAACCGGGATACCACCGCTATATCAGTGCTACATCTTTTCATCTTTCATTTTTTACATGTTTCCTCCCCTTGGCCTATTGGCTTGTGACCCTAACCCCAAATTTGCCATATAAAAGTGGGAACCCCTGCCCCCCTTGTTTTTGGTGCCGTTTCTGGGGCTGCAGCGCTGACACACTATGCCAGCTTCATGACAGCTACTCATCACTGAAGTCCACTGTGAGCAGGTCTTCCGTGACAAGGGTGTGATACCTGACAGACAGAATGAGGGACCAGGAACAACACTAGGTTGTGTTCTCAGCTCTGCCACTGACACAATCGCTTCTGGTAACTGCTTCAAGACTTTACAGTAATGTTACCATGTCCACACAAAATAGCCTTTTCTGGAAGTTAAAGGGTTCTCTTACAGTTCTTCATGCCAAAACTGTGGATCAGTTTTGAATTTACTTTGATTTAGTGCTGTCTCCCACTGACTTTGCTTCCGGTATTTGAAGGACAGGGCAGAGAACTTCCAGGAAACAAATTACTTCATTTCTGTGGAACAGGACTTTTGTCTCATTATCTTTATCTTTTCAGCTTGCTGGGAGTACATTGCACAGACTAGAATCCAGAGTTTCATAACAAACATGCAGGGAAATGTGTAATTATTGTCTAGAGACTTACATGATTATATTACAAAATGGAGATCTCATTGTCATTAGCAAATCTCTCTGTAGGCATTTTTTTTACTGGGAAGCTTTGAAACTATTAACATAATAAGCTGTTCCTGAAATCCTGATTGCTAATTAAAGCTATATCTTATTGTCAGCTCCTCTATTGGTATGGAGGAGCAGTTCTGCCTCATTAAATATAAAAATTATTTTATTTTACTTGATTTCATTTAGCAAAAGCATAAAATGGCAGGAAACTTTTTATGAGATAAATATTCTCTCCCTCCCCCTCATATCCCCATTGTGTGGCCAGTTGTGTAGCAGCCCCTGCATATTTTCACATTCATTACACGACTGAACCAAGTCATTTGGCTTTGCTCCCCCTTGCCACAGATATGCTGCACCTTGGAGACAATTAACACCAGGTTTGTGTGAATCTCAGAATGGAACAAGGTGAGTGTAGTCAAAATGAACAGCAAAATATTCAAAACCAATCTTTTTTTTCTCTTGCACAAAAAATGAGGAAGCTAGTTCCCAAAAAAGCAAAAACTTTGGAGTCTTTTTGCTCAGTGCAGAGGATACTTAAGCAACCACAGAGAATCCTAAACTACAAAAGCAGCAAAAGAGCAGACATGGATTAGTGCAAAGAAGTGGCAGGATTTGAGATGTTATTCAAACTAAATATGAGTCCTGTAAGCAAATAAGTCAACTGAAAGAAGCATGAGCTATGGCAGGTGAAATGCAAGGCATAGTGGGTAAAATACAAGGAACTTAAAAACCAAAAAAAGTCAAAGAGATCACAACTATAAAAATAAATTCTGTAAGGATCTCTAAAGTAATAAACCTGTGGGAGATGGAGCTTGTTTTTTGAACTATCATAAAATAAAGGGTATAATTAAGAAGGATAAGGAGATTTAAGAGAAGCTGAAAGAAAAACAAATGGCACATACAGCAGGCAGAATTCTATTCTGCAGGTCATGCAGCACATTTACTCTACAGTACTTTACCCTAAATATTACTGGGCACATCTACACAAGACACTTAATTGTGCATTTAGCATAGTTTACTGCAAAGTAAGCATGTGTGTCTACATGTGCACATACTTACTATGCAGTAAACCTCCCTAATCCCAAGTAAATTTTGCTACTTGCTTTTGCAGGTAGCAAATTTACATGAGATCAGTAACTGCACAGTAGCATTTGTGTAGACTCCTGACCAGGCGCAAACCCAGTGGGAAATAGTTTCCTATCCCCCGGGAATTTGCCTGCTGCTGGGGCAGGCCCCACCACAGGATCCTGGCTGGGTGGTGGCTGCAGGTAGCATGCCTTCCCCGCCCACTTCCCAAGCCAAAACAGGCCCTTCTCCTGACAGCACCTGCTGCTGCAGCTCCAGACCCATTTCCCTCACTTCTCCTCTTGCAGGCCCTTGCAAGCAACCCCTGACCAGCAGTTGTGGCTGGTGACAGTGACACACAGTGCCCGGAAGGCCTTGACTCTTTTGCAGCACTGGTGTGCTGACCAGTTATGCCCATGCTTCCACATGTGGCCCAGCAGGCCCTCATACACGTGGCATTGGAACACCCGCTCTAGGAGAAGTGGCTCAGGGCCTCAGCTTCAGCCTCACCCCACAAAACCATGAAGTCCACAGTCTCCTCCTGGGACCAGTTCTCCCCACAGAAAGTGATGTGTGGCATCAGGGACAATGCCAGCGTGGCTCCCTCAACAGCCCACAGAGCCTTGGTGCAATAGTCTTGGTGCTGAAGGGCTTGAGCAAGTGCCTGCAGCACCCAGCACAGGGGCACAGTGCAGGACAGGCAGGTAGATGGTGGGGTTGTGCCAGGAGCCAGCACCCAGGTCCAGGATGCAAGTTAATTTGCAGGTAGCAAATTAACTGTGGAGTAGAGTAATTACTGCTCTTGCAACTGCTCTAATTAAAGCACTGACCTCCTCCCCTCCACCTCCAGAGCACATGTAAAAGTACCCTAATTGACTGCACAGTAAGCGTCTGCATGTGTAGACAATGACACTTTATTGCACAGTCAATTCATCTACTGCGCAGTAAAGCATCTCATGTAAACGTGCCCACACTGAAGTAACAATCTCTCATGTAAATTTACTAGACTTCCTCAGAAGTAACTTTAAGCTGAAGAATATTATTTCCTCCAGGCAGTGTGTGTGTCTCCTTCCTTTGTTTTGAAGAATAAATGGAGAGCACTACAGAGTAAATATGCTTTGTGTCTGAGACATGTAAATGGCATTTACATATTTTCATGAATCTTAAATTGTACAGCCAGGTTCTATTTTGCCCCCTGTAACAGCTTGAATCACCCTAAGATGTCTGCATTCTTTACACATGTCCATTTCACCCTATGTGCCTAAGCTTGGTACATACTCAAGTGATTTAATATGAGCCCCAAGACATCCAGCTCAATTTATGTTCCATTGCAATACAGTTTTGTGATGGAGCAAACAAGAATCACAAAATAACCCCAAACTGTAATTAACAAAAAGAAAAACATGATTAATTTTGGCACTGCTTACAGCCCAGTGGTGCCCTCCTTTTGTCTGACATCAGGCTTCTTCCACACGATGCTCCATCTACTTCAAAATGTCTCAAAAAATAAGGCCCACCTATGTACAATATTCAGCATTCTCCAGTCATTAACTCACTGGCTCACATCACTTAATGGGTGGGATATCAATTTACTCTTTCCATGTGCAGTATACTAGTTTTACATAGCAGTTGTCTAAGGTGCCTAAACCAACCTGGGGAGTAGGGGCTTAAACCATATACTCTCTCTCTCAGTAGTGCCCATCTCCTTGGGCCATAGTACTTTTTAGACCTGTGAATCTTCCTCCCTTGACTAGACAGTGGGCTAGCTTCAATACAAGGGGTAAGAGGAAACTCTAACCTATGCCTAAGCCTGAAGGCACTCTATTAAAACATATGCTACAAATCTCCAGCAGCTCATAGGAGCCTAGAAAACATGACTTCACAAGTTCTAGGTAAGGATAGGGTTACCATACATCTGGTTTTTCCCAGACATGTCCTCTTTTTTGGACCCCTGTGCCTTGTCCAGTTGAGTTTAAAAAAAAATACCAAATGTCCAGGTTTTCTGCTGTCCCAGACCAGCTGCTTCAGGCTTGCAGCAGTGGGCAAAGTGATTGGTTGTCAGGGATCACATGCTCCCCACGCAGGCTCAGGCAAGCCAGTGAGAGAGAGAGAGAGAGAGTAAGCAGCAGGGCTGGGGGGAGCAGGGGTCTGCGGGTCAGGAGTGAGAGGCACCAGCAGGCATAGGCAAATGAATGTACGGGCCAGCTGGACACAAGCCCAGGGGCCCCTACCAATTTGGAGTCCTGGCCCTGGGATCCTCCTCAGCAGGGAAGTGAAAGCTGCATTTTTAAAGTTGGAGCCCATCGTTGGCACCAAGTTAAAACTGCGGCTTTCACATTTGCTTCCTCAGGAGCTGGAAGCCCAGCTGGAAGCCCAGCTCCTCTACCAATGGGGCTGGGGGAGGGCCGGAAGAGCTGCGCTGCACCTGGGGGAGGAGGGTAGGCTGGGTGGCACTGCATCTGGAGGGGAGGGAAGGGAGCTGAGCTGGGCTGGGAGAGTGGTGCCTCACCTGGTGGTGGGTGGGGGTGGGGGGTGTTGAGCCAGGCCGGCCAGGCCAGAAGCACCATGCCTTTGTGGGCAGCAATACTTTGTGGGCCTTGGGAGCTATAGCCCCCCCAAAATTCATCTTAGCACCCCTGAAGCCACCCCTTCCCATACTGCCACGGCCTGCAGCACCTCCCTGCAGGTCAGTATAACAGGGTGTGAGCCACAGGCAGCTTCAGGGTGATGGGGAGGAGAGGACGCTGCCTCCATGTGATCGGGAATGAGGGAAGGGGCAGTCTTGTGAAGGGAAAGTGTGTGCCTGTGTCTGTGTGTGGGTGGGTCTGTGTGTGTGTGTAGGTCTGGGTGGGTCTGTCTGTGTGTGGGTCTGTCTGTGTGGGGGTGTCTGGATGTGTCTGTCTGTGGGTCTGTGTATCGGGTATGTGGGGGGTGCTTGTGTGTGTCTGTGTCTGTATGTGGGTCTGTCTGTGTGGGTGAGGTCTGTGCGGGTCTGTGTGTGTGCCTGTGTCCATGTGCAGGGAGTGAAAGTAGAGTGCAGATGCCTGTGTCTGTGTGCACCTGTGTGTGTGCATGTGTTTGTGTTTGTACATTCGGCCGTAGCAGGGGTGGGGAGCAGGAACAAGAGGCAGGCATGTGCCCCCCAGTCTGACAGGCTCCACCCAGCCTCCCCCACCAGCACTAGGAGGAGAAGGGGCCCCTCTTCCCCTCCCCTGCAGCCCAGTTCCCATGGGAGGAGGGGACCTCCAATTTTATGCTTGCCCGGGCCCCCAGTACACCTTAATCTGCCTCTGCCAGCAGGGCTGGGGGGCAGAGGCTGCAGGTCAGAAATAAGGGGCATGGGTGACGTGGTGGGTGACTATGGGTTGGGTGTGCAGGGCACTGGCAGTGCCAGAGGTTACATGGTCAGGAATGAGGGGCACCAGCAAGAGATGGGGGGCAGGGTACTGCTGTTTGGGAGTGAGGGGCACAGGCAAGGCTGGGGTCAGTGGGTCCAGAGTGAGGGTCAGCAGCAGGGCTGGTGGGGGGCATGTGGCTGGTCAGTGAGGGGCAACAGAATGGGCAGGGGCAGGGCACCACTTCCCTCCCCCATCATATTCCCCCTGCTTCCCCCTCTCCCCCATGACAGGTGTCTTCTTTTTCCCCTTTTTTGGACCTTGTAATATGGTAACCCTAGGTAAGAGCTTTAAGCACTTAGCTATGTTAGGAGGAATTACTTTACATGGAAGTTACATGATGCAGTCATTGAGGTAAATATTAGAGCTGCATGAAACAGCATCATTCCACTTCAACTTCGATTTCAACTTTTCAAAGGAACAGTTTTTTGTTTCAAGTTTCTTTTTTCATTTCAAAAGCACTGTTCCGTTTCATTTTGTCAAAACTCTTTGACTGTTTTGATGCTGTTTCGATGTTTCGCCCATAACCAGCTCCGAGAA
>NW_005842256.1:1590161-1594074 GCF_000455745.1 Alligator sinensis | reverse complement strand
GCTCTCCCCAGTGTGGGCTGGCCCCAGCCAGTAGAAGCAGCCTCCTGTGATCTGGGAGGCAGATCGGGGGCTTGCCTGAAACCCCGGGAGGGCTGCGGGGGCTGTGCCAGACTGCTCCCATGGGTGCGGTCCCCCGATCTGCCTCCCAGATCACAGGAGGCTGGTGCTACTACTTGGGGCCTGTGGCAGGTGGACGTAGGGCAAATCAGCTCTTGTGGGGACCTGCCCCTACCCTGGGATGGGGTAGGGGTGGATCCCTACATGAGCTTATTTGCCCCGGACCCCGCACCCTCCTCAGGTCAGCTCTGGTGCGGGGCCCAGAGAAAATCAGTTTGTACCAGGACCCAGCGCCGCCCCAATCCCAGGATGGGGGCAGGTCCCCACATGAGCTGATTTGCCCCAGGCCCCACACCCTCCTCCAATAGGCTCTGGTGTGGGGCCCAGGAAAAATCAGATTGTGCGGGGATCCACCACCACCCCTATCCCAAGGAGGCGGTGGGTCCCCGCACAAGCTGATTTTCCCCGGGCCCCACACCGGAGCCATTTGGAGCCCTGGCTGCCAGTGCAGTCCTGGTTCTCCCCACCTCCCTCCTTCGATCGGCTCTGGTGTGGGGCCGGGGGCAAATCAGCTCGCGTGCGGATCTGCTGCCGCCCCAATCCCAAGGTGGCGGCGGGTCCCTGCACTAGCTGATTTTTCCTGGGCCCTGCACCCTCCTCTGATCAGCTCTAGTGCAGGGCCTGGGGAAAATCAGCTCGTGCAGGGACCTGCTGCTGCCTCGGGATCAGGGTGGCAGTGGGTCTGCACAGAAACTGATTTTCCATGGGCCCCACACCAGAGCCAATCCAAGGAGGCAGGGTGGCAGGGAGAGCCAAGGCTGCGCTCCCCATGAGGCTGAGCCACACCGAGCCACTTGGAGCACAGCCCTGGCTCTCCCCTGCCTCCCACCACTGGGCTGTTTCGAAATTCAAAACATTTCAGAATTTTTTAAATGTGTTGACTGGCCTCGTTTTGTTTCAAGGCTGTTTTGAAGCCCTTCATTTCATTTCGGTTTCGCTGTTTCGAGCTCAAAATGAGTCAAAACAGCATTGAAATGAAACAGCCGGCAAAGCTTTGCACAACCCTAGTAAATAACTCCCTTAATTAGTTTCTGAATTCTGTTAAGATGTCTCCATCTTATAGGGTTAGTATAAAATAGAATTGTGACCAACTGAAGTTATCTTAGCACAGGTTAAAACTCCCTACTAAGAGATTGAAGAGCTGAGCACCTCCCTGGTGAAATAAGATCTCCCTCTGGAGGCATCTAACTGCTGCCTATTGAAATAAATGATTCTTCAGGGCAAAGCAGAATGTGTGTCTGGAGGTCCATTAGTTCCCCATTGAAAAAGAAGGAAAACTATGTGTCTATACAAGTTAAGCGAAATCCTTCCTTGTGCCTTGTCACATTATCTTGAAAAAAGCAATAGCTAAAATGCAGATGTCTTACCAGAAAAGTAAAATTTTGCTCGGCATGTTCAGGCAAAGCATGGTCTGATTACTGCTTGCCTGGCCTTCTTCTCTGCCTTTTTATGGTTTACCCCCTTGCTGCATTTTAACTTTAGCTGGGATGTAAGCTCTTTGGAGTAGACATTATCATTTATTGAATGAACATGATAAATCAGGGAATGTAATCTCTAGCATATACAGAACCCCTTAGGAGAAACCTGGGAGTAATTCTATGCTTACTTATCCCAGGATATATTTGAAATAGCTCATATTCAAAGAAAAACCAGGCCTTTTATTCTTAACTAGGAAGTCACTTGCTTTCCTGCCCCTGGTATTTCTGCACACGTGTTCCTTTATATTATGATACTCTCCCACATATGCTTGGCATTGACAAAGAAGTCTTTCAGACCTGCTTTTTGATCCCTAAATGAACTATTCTAAAGCAAACAAGTTATGTTTAACTGTATCTTTATCTACATCTTTATTTAACAATTCTAAGTTTAACCAAAGTCTGCTCTTGACAAGAGGTATCTTTGCTAGGCAACTGATCTCCATCATTCTCTTGGAGCCTATTTCTAAATAAGTAAGGAATCCAAGGAAACAGGGATTTTTTGGAAGATACAAATTAAATATCATTAGTTCCTTGGTTGTGGCTTTAATGAAAGAGAGGGGAAAATGGAAAATTACCATTAAACTTGTATTGAAAGGAGTGAAAGGCCCTGTGTTTCCAACATGCTTATTGCCATTAGATCCCTAGTTAAATGCAGGAGGCAGAATAGTGCAGGTTTTAGCCAGTGAAATGATTTAAATCCAGCACACCCCAACCCTAATAAAAACTAATAATTTCCAGACATGCAAGTTTTTACGTGATCTGAACACAGACATTTTACGGGCCTCTGTTATTGTATTAAATAAGCTTGTCTGGCGCTGGAAATGAAATGGCTAAAAACAGCGTTATGATCCCTGCTCAGAAAGACATATTGCAAGCCTTTCCCTACAGACATGCCTCCTGGAGGTAAGAAGAGAACCTATTGTAACTTACTAATCCAATACAACTTGTAGCCTGACAGAATGAAACTTGTATCAGATTTTTAACTCATTTTGAGATCCTAGGTAAATGTCAATCTGAAGAAAATACTGATGTGTAAAATTGTATGCAGGAAGAAATGGAAATGATCCTTGATATGACTTGGGTGGTTATATATAAAGGGAAAATGCGTTTACCGTATGGAATTTAAGTGAAACAGTTTTTTTCAGTCCACAGTAGAACAACAAAGGAAGGCTCTTTGAAATGGTCTCCAATGGCTAAATGCACAATTATCTAAAATAGGAACAAATTATTTTTTGTCACTGCACACTTACATGATCTGATCTCAGGACCTTGTCCCATGGGACACTTAGCATGTGTTTTATTTAGATCATAGTAGGCATTACTGTGCCATATTAAAAGTTAGATCATTCTGGGAGTAGTCGCACAGTAATGTTTACTATGATCTCTTTGTGTAAGGTGTGGCATGGTGCAGGACTGCACCACAGCCAGTTCAAGACTGGTGCTGGCGCTGGGATGACAATCAGCTGATTTTTCAGTCCTGGCCCTGAGACCACACCAGAGACTAAAACCTGTTCCATTTTCTGTCCCACCCCTAGCACACTGAGCTGGGTCACTGAAGCCCCAGCTGGCAGGAGATCCAGGGGGTCAGCCTGCCAACACAGGGCTGCTCTGACCAGGCTCAGTATGCTGTAGAGGGGCTGGCTGGGGCACAAGGGTGCTTCATTGTGGGGCTAGCTGGCAGGCAGCCCTCACACTGAAGCACCCTCGTGCCCCATAACCAGCTCAGCATCCACATGTGCACTGCTGCACATGAAAAAACTCTGCAGCAGGGTAGGACTTGTACTTATAAGTCCTATCCTGCTGCAGAGTTTATTAGTTGTGGGCACCCTAATTGGGGCACACATGTAGATGCTGAGATATTTACTCCACAGTCAACTCCGAAGTAAAGTCTCATGTACATGCGCCCACTAATTCTCCCATATAATATGGCCCTAAGTCAGGGGTGGGCAAAATATGGCCTGCAGGCCATATCCAGCCCGTGAGGCCATTCTATCCAGCCTGCGGTGCTCCTAAAAATATTTAGAAAATTCAAATTTATCTGTCCTCGGTTCCTGTCAAAGATGACAGGAACCAAGGGCAGTAGGACCCAGGGGAAGCCCTGGAGAGCTCCTGCAACAGCAGGGCCTGCTTCCCCCACCTGTCGGAGCCCAAGCAGGGGCTTCTGACCTGGGACCACGTGGCTGCCCTGGCACAGGAACCTCAGGTAAGGGAGAGGGGGAGGGAAGGGGACTAACTGGTGCTGAGCGCGGGGAAAAGCAGCCTCTCAACCACCCCATGACCAGTGCTCCCTGCTGGAGCGACTTGCACCAACTGTACGG